>NC_040879.1:673942-731874 GCF_003676215.2 Rhopalosiphum maidis | reverse complement strand
ACGGCCGTTATTTGCTTAATTAATACATTACTTTTCAATATAATTAAACCACCATAATATTATTGATTTATTATCAAAGTCGTTCACTGGAAGTTTCTTATTTAGTGCTACATGTAATTTTCCTTTCTTCTTTTATATCACATTCGTTTGGTGGAATAAATTAAAAAAATATTTTACTTATTACTACGACGAGGGCACTATCTTAAAAGTATCCAATAATGTCCTGCGGAATAATAAAATTCGAACAATTGTCAACCAACGTATTTATTTACTAGTGTCCGATTAATCGCATTTTTTCATTTTTCGAACGCAAAGATTTATCATCGATACACACAGAATATCACATCACTATATCTCGACCGAACGGAGAAGATATTGTGTAATCCGGTCCAGCAGACATTTGAATACCGATTCGCATATTATTTGTCACGCCCGCTATAAACATAATATAAAGTCCCATAAAATAGTATTATTATTGTACATTAATTCAGCTCAACTCACTCGACGAGACGCTAATTTTATTTACGAACGATCGGTCCAAGGCATTCGGCTTTAGACGAGTCGCGCGTGCATATAAGTAACACACACGTGTGTTATATGCATAATGCGCTGTATATTATATTATATACAATGCAGTGTACATACGAATCGCTAATCTACCGCATGCGCCGCGGCGGGTAGAAAATATAATAATAAATTTCGATAAAAGTTCCGTGAGAACAAACGCCGCAACTATACAATATTATCGGTACGGGCGTATAATATAATAGTATTCGTACGTCGATAAGTACACACGCGCATAATATATTTATATATATATATATATATATATATATATCTATATAAATGTATATATTTACATATCATAGCGTGAGGGGTGTGTGTAGGTACCTCTATACGTGTAAAAAAATAAAATCAGATATAGACTGAAAATTTATTTCGCACCGTCTTACATATTATATCGTCAACGGACGGCCACGACAAATACTTATACGTATATTATATTATAGTGTTATTGTTTATTACTATAATCTATTAGCGTGTGCGGCGTGGTGTATTCGTATATATTATTATACACACACACACACACACACACGAGACAAATAACTACATAACTCGAGATTGCTTTTATACGGGATAACTGTATATATAGCTAGCCAGCTAGGTATTATAAGTGCGGTATACCACGCGTACACGACGCGCGATACAATATAATAATTTGTCGTGATGATTTTTTTTTTTTGTTAATTCAAATATTATGTATTAGGTAATTTCATCACTGCGTCTTTAGGATTAGAATACATTTTATATTATACAACCGTCATCCGTGTCGATAGTTATTATTATTATTATTTTTTTTTTTTTTTTTAATTAGAATTTGTACTATTACAATTGTCACAGTTTGAATTTCATGTCCAGTAAAATACGGCAGAGACGTTTTCCAAAAACGTTTTCGTTTTGTGTACGAATCTACAGTCATTGCCTTTTAGAACAGTGAAAACATAATTAATAGAGTATAATTTCGTTATTAGTACTTTTTGGGGAGGAGGGGGTCAAAATTTAAAAATTGCAAGTACTATTATTAATCGTCAAGAAAAAATAATCAAAAATAGAGTTTAAAAGTTTAGTAAAGAAATTTGCTTGTAATTCAAAATTGAATAACTATAGGATGCTTGAATGTTTTCCATATATTTATAATTACATTACTTGTATAATATTATAGAATAATAATTAATAATCAAAATATTTTGACTCTTTTAAAGCTATTTATACATGTTTAAAATATGAAAAATGTTCGGTTATTGTTTTCGAACATTTCACTCGTTCAAAATGGTTAAGCAATTAATACAAGATTCTTCATAAATTGTTATTATTGAAATTGAAAAAATAAGTTGATCGTGATTTCATATATATTTTTTATTATTGCCTAAAAATAAATTATTTAAGAAATTCATTATTCACACGTTTTTACATCAAAGGATTTCTTAATTTGTGGTAATTCAAAAATGAATAAATACAGATTGTAGATCTTGAAATTTTCAACAAATATTTTATATGACTTTTAATTTACTATACATGATATGATTTTTAAAATATTTTACCTTTTTTGTACTATTTATAGACATTTGACAATTTGACAAAATAACAAAAATTTACAAATTATTTTGTAATTAAAAATAAATGTCTAATTTTCATAGATAAGAGTTGAATATTCAATACATGATTCTCAATTAGTTTATCTAGAAACTGAAAAATATAAAACAATGTTAAAAACAATATAATTTCGTAGACAGTTAAAATTCAAATATTGACGAAATTAGATGTTTAAATATCTAAGAAGAACGATTTTAGTTATTTTGTTGCAATTCAAAATATTATTTTCGGAGTCTTAAAATTTTGAGGTATGGTATTATACTTTATACATATATTGACATTTTCAAAACATTTAGATTAATTTTATGTTATTACATTTTAATATCACATAACTATTCGCGCTCTTCTACGGTAAGTTGATAATGACTTAAACGTGAATTATAATAATATTATATATTACAAATATTATATAGACACTATTATAATAATTAATTATAATTAATGCAATTTATACGGAAAATATTAACTTAACTTACTGTATTATTAATAGTAAAATAAATTACTATAAGCAATATAAATACTAAAATATATCATAAACATATAAAATATACTTAGTAATAATAATATATAGCTGACATAGCTACTGTCTTCGTTCAGAATCGTTTTTGTAATGATTTAATATTGAATAAAAATTTAACACATACATTACAATGACTTACTCAATGACGAGGTATACTACCTACTGTACAATATAGCGGTTACTAACTTTCCCCCTTTTTATTTACGAGCGCATAAGAGTGGAAAATACGGAGAAGGACTGACATAAGGAACTACCACATTATTAACTAACTTTATAATACGTTTTATTCTATACTCACTTTCAAACATTTTAGTAGTTAGATCAAATTGTTGAAATGTTGATTGAAAAAATGTATTTCGTAGTGGTTAATTCGTAATATTATTATCAGTTTTTTCCATTAGATTCTGATGATTCTGTACAGAACATCACACTTTCGCGGTTGGTAGTTATCCTTGTTTCTTACCACTATTCGTCTATCCATAAATATTCGGTATTTATAAACGAACATTCTATGTTAGGTATTATCGGCAGTTAAGAATATGAAATTGGAATTTCAACCTTAAAAACCCGAACAAATCTCTAAACAATGAAAAAAATATATATTAAAACATTATTTGATTTTATCCAATAACGTATTGTCATACATAAAATAATAATATTAAAATATTACGACAATTAAACGGATTGATCGTGTAAATAGCGATGCAGGTTCGCAATAACTTGATATTATTTATTCTAAAATCAAATGCGATGGTCCGGTCAGTCACTCTATCATCGTTTCCCGTGATTAATTTGTTTTCGCAGATCTATAAAGTTTCGATCGTAAACCGCGACGACGCCGTTCTTTAGATTTCAATAATGCAATACTACATTAAACGAGTCGAACACGCGTTAATGTATTTTTTTTTTTTTGTTTTGTTTTACTCGGCGACAGAACATTTCAATTAGCAATGTGATACTTAAAACAATATAACAACCATCGTCATCGAGTCTATATTATATATTATTATACGTACCGGTTGTATACTTGTATAGTACTTATTATATTATATTAATTATTTATTATTTTATACGACTATATACATACAACCATTATACAATTGATTTGTTTAAGCCATGATAATGTATCTAGATGATTGCGTGCACGCTAAGTGCACTGTTTTAAATGTGATGTTTTTAAAAGCGAAATGCAATATACACATTATAATGTAGGTACGTACGTTTTGCACAAATGAAATTATTTGAATTTAAATCGATTTTTTGCTCCTTCATCAAAAGTATATATCCTGCGCTTCACATTAAAACTGTGCAACATTTTTTAATAGTTCTGTGGGTAGTGATATTATCCAATTGTAAAGTAGGTACTATAATGTATATATGTATACCTATATACTATATAGTTTAAACGAATCGTATTAAAGCCATTGCACTCACATACTTTAATTCTGTTGCTATAATATCATGCCGGTTTAAACAAAATTACCAACATTATAATATTATGTAATAAAAACTAGAATTTTTTTCATTTTATTTTTTTTTAAACGTCAAAAGTCTTTGGCTTATTGATCACAGCTATTTTATGACCAAAACCAAAATGACCAATGAATGTGTTTGAATTTGATTAAAAAGGTAAAAATCGGTAGGAGGTAACCGTGAAAGAAATGATTAACGACTAAAATATCACTGATTTAAATAATTCTTTTGCAGGTAATCGAACCGGTGAAATGAAATGATATTGCAATGAAAAAAATGTATATTGTAATAGGTATTCACTGAAAAATATCTAATAATAATTTATATCAAATTTAAATTCGCTTGACCTTGCAACGAAAAATTCCATTTTAATGTACTTGCAGACTACCAAACATTTGTACATATTTTAATATTGTACTTAAAAGTTGATAGAAAATGTTTGTAAGTATAAAAAATATCGGTATAATTTTCATTCAGTCATAATTTTAAATTGTATTATTATTATTAATGAATAACATATAACTAGTATTAATTTTATTAATTATGCACGATACGTTAATTATATTCCATTCGTATTTTTATATATTTGACCCTTTTTTTCATTTTTTTACGATTTGTGTATGTACCATACTATAATGACTTAAATAATGTAATAGATAGCGTATAATATGAAAGAAAATAACTAAATCATCCGTTTTATGATTTATAATTATTGTAAATGTTACTTTGTACTTCATTTTCAATATCATTGTTGTTACTAAATAAATAATTAAAACAGTTAGTATAATATATTCATAATAATTATTATTTTTATGTACACAATAAATTTCCTTGTAGAATTTCCAAAATGTGCGCAAATAATTGATATCCGTGTAGGTAAGTTCTATAATATGGTAGATCGGTATAAACCAGACACGTTTAGGGCATTGGTAGTAGGAAGTATAATAAATACATTATTATTATTACGTTACGGTCGTCAGTACCATACACAGTTTTGTACAGCTTACGAAATCGAGCATGAGTGTGTAATATACGTAAATGAGATATGTAAACTATACATAAAATATTATTATGATTTTAATCGGAACCTATTAAACAGCGTAGTCTTGTACGGGTATTAACATTCGGATTCCCCGCCGTTCTTGCATCGGCAACGATTTACGGTCCGTACTCCGAGTCGGCTGTCGAATAACGATAATAATATGGCCGGCAAGCACGCGTGTAACGTAGAAATGAAAAAATAAACTATAATATGCTAAAAAACGCACACCGGTAACATAATACTCGATATTCTTTTATATTTAATCAATTTCGTATTTATTCTATGGACAACCGAGATGTACGTACATAATTATTGGAAACATTTCAAGTTTATTTGATTTTTAGTATATTTTTGTAATAGTTAGCATAAATTATAATATTGTTAAAACCGTTAAGCTACTCAAGTAATAATGATAAAAAGAATATATCACCTTCATAAAGCTTAGACGTTTTCCAAATTTAAAATATTTTTAAATTTTGGCGTACACAGAATATTATAAAATGTATCATATTATTATTTACGACTTTACAGGCTCTAGTTTTTTTTTTTAACATAGATATACAATATGAAAATCAAAGTGACCTTAATCCGTTATCACCGTTTAATTTCGAATTAGGTACATGGATTCTCCGCCATTTCATACCCCCTCTGAAGTATAGATCAAACGATGACATATAACATCATACATACGTGAAATTCCGGACACCTGTTTGAAAACGGAAATGTCGGTTTTCGGTTTACGCGACGATAAAATATAATATTGTACAACGTGTACCCTTGACTATATATGTACAAATAACGTTATGTAATCGACGTTTGTACTTTACGACCAGAAGTCTTAAATACGATATAAAATACACGATGATGACTATTGTACCGCTCTGTACGCGTAACATATAATATACAATATACATATCGTATATAATATACAGGCCGATTCCACGAGCATGGTCACCTCCATTTTTAATTTATTCAAGTTCTGATTCCTGGAATTTTTAAGTATATTCAAGGACCATATTTTCAAATACATCCTTAGATTTTTTAAACCAATTTACGTACCTATTCCATAGCAATACAAACTTAGTTGTTTTTTAGTTGTTTAACTTTGTATAATGGATCTATGACGATAATTGTTTGGAAGATCCTGGGCCATATCGTGCAAATTAAATTGTATATCAATTAAAAATTATAATAACTATTAATTAGTAAAAATCTATTAAAATTTTATACTTCATAAACATATTCTTAGTAATAAAAAATATCAAATTAAAAAGGTAGGTATATTACATCTAATGTGTAATTCTATAAAACTATTTTTAAGAATTATTATCGTTAGTTCATATTTTACTAGGTATACACAAACTAATAATTCGAATTTTGATTTAAAGACAAAAGCATTTTAAAAACAATCATTTGATTCCTGATTTATAGTTATAAAGGTTGGTTCTCATTTAAAAAAAAAAATTATATCGCAATAGGACACTCCTTAAATAATGTAAAAATATAATTATTTTAAAATATGGTCCGATCATATTAAATAAATACCTAAAAATTATAAAAATCAGAATTTAGATGAATTCGTGAACTTCGTGCTTGGTGAATCATCCTGCATAACAATCATACTACAAATCTGTTGTCCAAGCATTATATCTATATTATGCATTATGGATTAGTATTGCTATTAAATATCACGCACGGCTGATCGAGGTTTGAGGAAATATCAGAAAATCACATGTAGTACCGGTATATATATATGTATTACATGTATCGTCGCCGTAACGCGTGGAATTTCCGATGAAGATCTTTGACAACGAACGGTTATTATTATTTCGTATACCATTATTACAACAACTATTAATGTTGCAGCGGCGGACAGTCGACGGATTTATCGGTATGACGAGGAAAATTTTTTTTTTTTTTGGACGACAATATAATAATAAACTCGCGATATCACGACAGCCTCAGCGGCGGTGGACGGTTATTATCGTCGTGCGTACGTAATGAAGAATAGAAGGAAAATTATAATAATATACGTATATGTCGTGTATAGATATATGCATGTACAAAGATAATGCTCGAGAGTCCGCCGCACACGTGTGTCCGTCGCGAAGATGCACGTGGATGCAATTGCAGCCTCCGCCTCCAAAGTCGTTTGTACGGGTCTTCGTCCGCCGCCCGCCGCTAATCATTAAGACGAGTATATAATATACGTTGTATGTATGTATGTATGTATGTAGGTACAAGGAAAAAAAAAACGTAAAATAAAAAGATAAAAAATGGAAACGAAAAGTCACGTCACACGAATCGTATATATAGTGTGTGTATAATAGTATACATGCGCGAGTCCAGCAGTGCGTTTTACTTACCGACCGACATGTATCTATGTGTAATATATATAGGGTGATTCACAGCAGGAACGATGAATATAATATATTCTTATATTCAGCATCGTACAAAAATATCACAAAAATCATCTAGATAAAATAATGAACACTTAAATAATTTTTTTAGATTTAATAGATAAATAATTATGATACTTGTCCAGATTATAAGAACAAATAATTTAAAACAAGCGTGTTCATATAAAGTATAGCGTTTCTGTTGTATGTTGTACATTTATATATTATAATATAATAAACTGTATGAAATGTTCCAATATAATATATAGTATTATATTAATATATCACGTGCTTGCAATTTAAAGCGTTATTGGTGAGTTTGACGGTTTGTAGGACCTAAACACGTTTTCCCACTTGAGAATCCACGAGAAGTTGTTCTGTGAGTACCTAATATCGAGTATTGTATTGAAATAAGTATGTGTTAAAATAACTAAGCATGTATATACGCATACTGCAAACACGCATACCGCATAATTTATTAAACAGACCGATAGATTTAGATGCAATTACCGAGAGTGTGGACGCGCGTATATTATAATATACAAATATTATACCAATATTACCAGCTATGTCAGTACCCACCACGCGGATATTATGACGTTAGATTATAATACAATTCCAATTAACTAAATTTTTTCAAAAAAAAAAGTCACTTAGTTATATATTTTTTTGTAATATTAATTGTTGAGTAGGTAGTGTGTATAGTGTACTAAAGTGTATAATATATTAGAATGTGTACAGTATACAGTGCGACTATGATGTCTATCGTATTTATGTAGGTACATCCTTAGTATTTTACTATAAATATTATAATACTTATAATTTAAAAATAGTTTTTCCACTTGTGATGAATTATTTAATTAGACATTGTAAACTAGCTATTCATCACTTAGTAATTTCGTAGGTTAAGTTAGGTTAACTAAAATAAAATAAAATAATTAATTAGTTATATTACTCTTAGTAATTAACTAAAACTTTTTCCTGATTAAATAAAAAAATATAAAATTTACCCAACTCATTACTTTTAGGTGCCAACTATATTTGTGGATAGGTAATAGCTATATATTTTACAATAAAAACAATATTCAGAACTCTATCCTATAGTCATGTCAATCCATATGATAAAAAATTTCTCAAATCATCCTCTACGCAGTCCATCTCACTAGTAGATCGCATCTCACTAAATTAAAAAAAATAGTGTAACGAATTATCTTATAATCGAAAAAAATTATTCGTAAAAAAACGTCTCCTCAATTAACTGGTTTTTTTTCCATTTCTTTATTTTTTTTTTCGATTTTTGTATAATAATATCTATTATGCCAAATATTTTTCTAGAAACGTTAACGCACAATCACTACAATATTATTATGAAGTCCGATCGAAAGAATACACTAATATAAACTTAATCAAAACCGAAAAATAATAAATAAATAACTATTATAAAATATATACAGATTAATAATTTATAATCGATAATACTCACAGCGATATTGGAAGTTTTACCTATAGGGACGCATAGTTCATTAGTACATTTTTATTTGGTAAATCGGTAATATTTTTACAAATTGTCTATAATTTACGACAGAGTTCGATTGATCTCGCCTCTCAAATTCTCTAATAAATGAATACTATACGTTATTAAATTACGTACCTAACTTAATCTGCATGTGTATAGTCCGTGATAACTCGTATCTTGTGATTTTAATTAGTAATAGAACAACCTAGAAATCCATTCTCTACAAAAACGATAGTCTAAAATATAAAAAAAAGTACATAAAATATCTTAATTTTAATATATTTTCATGCATATTGCAAAAATTTGTGTTTTTATTTTAATACCCATGTATTATAAATATTAAATTATTTATTGTCACCACTGTCGACTTAATCTTTTAACAAAAATCACACCATGTCTATTTTATAACCTTTACCGAGGTAATTAATTAAATAATTATCTATATAAATTTCGTAAATGCCTCGATCGTTTATCGTTAACCGCAATCGCAAGTATATTCTTATTAAGTCGTTGTGGTACGCGAGTTGAATTCTGTTCTAGACGATGCACCGCGGGTGATGGATATACAGAAAGCATTCGTGTTTCGTATAATTGTATGCAATTTTTTTGTACATATATTATAATATATATTGTCGATTTTCGCTCCCATAAGGCCATAACTTCCAAGCCCCATTACGCATTATACAGTGACTATAAACAGAAGTCGTTACGAAGCCAATAAAAATATCATTGCAACCGAAGAGTACGCCGATTTTGCGAACAACGACGGAAAAAATGAATATCCGATAAAATAAACGCCCACGTTGGCTCGGTCGAGCTCACCGGCACCGAATCTCTATAACAACACGTCTGTCCGATCTCTCGACTGCTGCAGTTGCAACGCGCTCGCGTGACCGCAAAAAACACGCACCCTGTACATCGTGCGGTGCGTCTACACATGCAGACGTGCGGCGTAATATTATGCACGCGAGATGATTGATGCGGCCGCCGCGCCGGTGCCATCTCGGCGTCCGACCACGCCGCCACTGCACTCCTCACGTGTTATCCCGACGCATAAGTCACGCACGCGCCACTCGACTGCCGCAGCAGTTGCAGCGGTTCGGCAAGACGAAAAGTTCAACAACTGAACACAATATTATGATAATTGTTGCAGTGCCCGTTGCTCGTACGCGTCATATAGTTCCTTGCAGTACAGTTCCTATATACGAGTTGTTATTATCGTCGTCGAAGGTATAATATTATAATGTTATATACAGAGCGATCCACTAAGCGTGTTTTTTCCCTTCGGTAATGCGTTTGCTATTCGAATATTTTGATTGTTGACATTTTCAAGTATATATGTTACGGTAAACGATTTTTAAACGGAAATTAACGTTTCTTGCCGCGGTTATTAATCACGTTGCTGGCCAAACATACATAGCTAATTATCGTTATAAACTGGATAATCACGTCAATGACCCAATACGAGGGCAATAATTATAGTTTATGACCAGATATGCAAGTGAAACTCAAATTCTATAATTTGAAAAATGATGTAGCAGTTATTTTGAAAAATAGAAACATTGTATTATTATTATTAAATCTACTGCCGTGACATTTACTGTTACACAAATTTTCAGCTCCGCAACGAGCACAACCTTTACTGTTTCAGCCAGTCTTGGAATGGCAGTGTTGGTACCCTTAAGGGTCTGCAACAGAACTATTACTGTTTTCTAGCTTTTTAAATAAGATCGCTATAAACGTTAATAGACAAAACAGATTTATTATCATCTTGTTTGATCATAAGGATATTTTTAATTTATCGTAACAATACGTATATATATATAAATTTAAGGAAATATATATTGAAATATATTAATTTTTATATCATAATATTCATAACTCATAAGTATCCTGTGGTGATACAAATTTCTATTTTTAAACGAAATTTTTTTTTTTTTTAAATATAAATTGTTAAATTTAAAATGCTCATGTATCTATTTCAAAATTCGAAAGAATAATTTATGAATTATTAAAATGTTTATAGGAATTATAAAGATAACAGTCTTTAAAAACGGTAAATAAAAACATAAAATATAATGTATAATATTATATACATATAATAATAATAAAATATATAGTACTTATAGTTCTCGATAATTTTTAGAAATTAAAATATATAATATTTTTAGTACTTTTAAATCATTTTTACAATTTTCATGTACCTTTTACCTCATTAGTATCATTAATACATAATGTTTAATAACTTGGAAATTACTTGTTCAAATTTTAATTTAGATATATCAAAAAATCTAAATAATTTAAAGTGTCATAGATATTTTATTAAATTTTTAAAAATTCTTAATACCATAATTTGAATAAATGTTTTGTTAAAGTAAATGAAAAAATAGGAGTGTGAGTATGTTTTATGAATCGCCCTATATATTACACGACAAAAACGACGACGATAATATTATTACGAGCGCGTACACGGGTCGGTGCATAATGCACATGCGGAATTCGACGGTCGTGCACTCGTATAGTCGTATAATAATAATAATAATAATAATATAATACCTACAGTGTTCAATAGGCCTACAAATTGCGGTGACGGGTTGCGTATATTATTGTTATACAACCGGTTTGAATGATAATAATAATATTATTGTCTATGTATGGAAATGCCAATCATCGTTTATTATTGCAGATCGCCGACGATGAATCTTCGTGGTCGCTTGGTTATTGTCCCATCTCATTTGCGTGTTTCTTTTTGCTCGCGGAACCTCCCGAAAAGGCTACGCTTAATAATTATTACAGGTAAATAGTTTCCACGATACCTACCGTGATTGTACGATTGTAAGCTACCACTCGAGTCCAGAATCAACAAAAGTGGCTAATAATTTATTGCGTTTGAACCTGGCCGTGTTTAACGAATGGTATTTCTAATAAATTATTTACATACTATGTAGGTAAGGTGCGTCGTCAACATTTTTTTTTTTTTTTTTTATCTAAAATATGAATAATTACCGTAAGGCTGAGCATTAAACAGCTATTAAGTTTCAGTAAAATTTATTGTAATTAATTAAAATTAAAATAACGCACTAAAATGTTTTTGTAAATAATAATCATATAGTCACATATCTATACAAACAAAACTTAAAAATAAAATGAACCAACGAATTGAATTTAAAATTGTACATACCATAATACAAATGACGTTTACTATATAATATCATGATGTTAATAAATAAATAATGTTAATGTACTGTTAATTAAACAATTTATTTTTTTTAATTTCACAAAATGGCCTTGCATCGATCTAATTGTTTCGATATATTATATTATCTTTTACAAAATGATAACACAAATATTTACCTTATTGTTTTTCTTATCTATTATTCTATATTTTTCATTGTTATTTTTATATATTTTTATACAAAAATTATAAGCATTATTATTGTTCGTTTAAAATTGTAAATATGAAATTATAACTAGATGTCTAAATACAATTTGTAAAATTAAAAAAAATAATTAAATATATTATTATATGGGTGTCATTAAAACCTTTCCGAAAAAATAACGAAAAATAATGAATAATATTACATATATAGCGTATTATTAAGTAATAAAATATATATTATTCAATAATAAAACATCGATATTTAATAATAAGCAGTAAATCAGTAAAGTATAATAAAAAATTATAGCATAAAAAAATTAAAATACAATATACGTTCACATGCATTCTTAATACGCTGCCGTAAATTTTGTACTTCGGATGACGTCAGTGGACATGGAATGGTACAGGCCGCGGGGTGACTATTTAGGGGACTATGAGGCAACCTGTATAATCTATGAACCTTGACTGGAAACCACAGATACATAAAATATATAATATAATAATAATATATATCTGTGCTGAGTGTGCTGGAAACATAAAGTGATATTACTTTATTGGCGGAACCCACGGTTTAAGATATACAGGACTGGACTCAAAAAATCGAAAACAAAATCAACTATTAATGTAAATCACGGGGTACCGTGATGTAAATGAATTGAATATAAATATAATATTAGAGCCGAAACTCGTTAAAACTGAAATAAAAAGAATGTACAACAGAAACATCTCAGTACTCAGATTGTTCTTGCTGAAAAACCCAATATTGGTAATATTTTTGATTTAAGTGATATTGAAAGTGAACCAAAACAACTAATATAAACAGTCAGATGTGACTTGCTTATGGAAAAATATTAATTTGAATGTATTCTATTTTAAACATTTTTTCTTTTAATTATAAGGCATATCTTAGAACACTCATTTGAATTCAAAAAAGAGAATTTTCTAGTAGTGTTGCTTTAAAGATTATGCATGGCTTGTATATAATATATAGTTTTTATCATGATGCTGCTTTTTGTTATTGCTAATAGTTGTTTTAAGAAGATACATAGGTAGTCACTGGGTTTCGTAATTGGAAAAAGGTTAGGTAACCATGTAAAATATACTTACTACTAAAGTAATCAATTAAAAAAAAGTTAATAATAAAGATCTTTATTTTTAGTTTACAGATAAAAGTAAAAGTCGTTTATAAAAACAATTTATTTAACTTGTATGAGTAGAATGAATGCTTACAAATCTTCAAAAAAACCCGGTTCAGTTGTGTGTCAAATTTCTATTATCCAAAATACGAGTAATCAAAAACAAAAATATGAGAAATTTATTAAAACAGCTAATTGATATAACTTTATTTTTAGCAAAGCAAAAAATTGTATTTCGAGGCCACTTAGAGAATAAAGAATGCATTAATCAAGGTATGATTTTTTTTTTTGTAATAGATAAAACCATATTTATTTTTTTGATTAATTATTTGTCTACTTTTATTTAGGTAATTTAAAAAAAGCATGTAAGCTTGTAGCCAAGTGTATTTCAAATTTTGGTTCATTATACATCAAAAAAATATCACACACTAACTGAATGATACAAAATAAATAAATAAATATTTGCGCAAAACATATCAAAACAACCATTAACAATGAAGCATAAAGTTTACAGGGATTGTGGAAATAATGATTGATGAAGCTAGGTAATTTAATAGCAATATAAATACCTAAATAAAATGTTATTTTTCATTAAATATTTTATATTTAGGTCATATAAAGATAAACAGTTATCAATATACATAAGATATATGAACGGTTTATATGTCTGTGAACGTTTCTTGTCCTTTATTGAGGGTTTTTGAAGCCAAAAGGCAATTGGTATTGTTGCGGATATACTAATATTTTTAGAATTAAATATACTAAGGTAATAACTTAATCGTATGTCAGGGATAGTGTTATGTCCAGTCATTCAGTGATTACTTATGATTCAATCTATTTTGTATTGCAAGTAACGTTTAGCGATAAAACCGATAATGGTTTGTTAAAAATAAAAAAAAAGTAAGAAAGTCCCTGTGCTTCATGATGCGTGTACTTAAAGCTTGTTTATAATTATTATAAAAATCAGTTAGTACATCATACGAATAATATAGGTATACAATTGATTTTAATACATAGGTGTACTAATATGTTTCATATTTAAACAAATTTATTTGAAATTGCTAAACACTTTTAGTGAAAGAGTGTAGTGAATTTATTATATAAATGCTCTAAAGATAGCTGGTTTCTTGATTAAGTAAAAAAAAAAAATATAGTTATCTATTCATTATAAAATAATGTGTTTCAATTGTAATCGCTTTACTTCTGGCCAACAGTTAAATTAATATGAATATAATATAACCAGGATATACATTTCAGTTTTGTTTATTTAACTATTTAATTTTGAATCGACCAAGAAAATACTTTAAGATCTATAATCGGAAAACTACATTTTTAAACTGAAAACTTATACATCAACTTTGATTATCCGTGCTCACTATTCAGAAAATTTAAAAATAAGTATGGACTGTAGATGTATAACATTGTTGTATAATGTATATATTTCTAATAATAATAAAATAAAAAATGTCATTAATTTAAAATTGTACCTACGTATTTTTAATTATAATTGAATAAAAAAATTACATTATTATAAAAAGTCTAGATTAACCGTGGTTTTCATTTATTCGTGTGACCCCCTCCCAGCCATTATCCCGGATAATCGAAGTTCCACTCTATTATATAATATATTGACTTTAAGCTATTCTCTAATAATTGCGTTTGATATTTTTTTTAAGTATACCTATATGGCCAGACGCAGACAATTTATCATACCTTTTAGCATTCGCACAATTGATATATACAATTGATCTAATACTAAAGGCAATATATTATTATAGTACTAATAATACTAATAATATATAATACGTAATATTGATTACTGTAAACTTGTTTTATGACTCCTCGCCCAATTGTTGTTGTCTACGTGCCTGTTAGAATGGTTAAACATATCAAAGTCACGAGGACAAGTTATATAAAAAGAAGTATAATAATTAAATTTACTATAATATTATATTTTAAAATTATTATAATAATAATTTTAGATGTAACACGGCGTTTGATGTATGCAATATTGGTACATACGTTCGTCTGTTAACACAGTACGATGATGATCTTATTACTTACTATACTTAGTACTTACTAATTATTAGAAACATATTATTACTATAGTATAACGGTAATGCACTAATATTAATAATGTATAATACTAAACTCTGCATAGTGTGGTGTATCGTAAATTAATCATGCGACAAAGATCAATGTAAATTTACCACGATGTCAACTATTTATCATGGATAACTTTACTACCGTCCTTGTTCATAGGCTATAAAGAATGTTGGCGAATGTATTACGAATATTATTATCTAAAGTATCATCATTAGACTTCAATTTCTATTTAAATGTTTACACGAATCATGGCCACTATGAAATATGATATTTCGCATAGACCCTAAAAACACAAAATTGGTTTTGCTGAACGCGAATTTTCTATGTTGTACGTTTGTAAGACTTAGACAACACACACACACACACTATATATATATTGAACCAAATATCACTAGCAGAATAATCAATAATTGTTTACATCGAGGTAGTTTGTAAGACGAATAAAAGCAAACACGTTTCGATCGTGACGCGTTTGCGACTTAAACGTTTTTTTAACATTACAGTATAACGTCATACTATGCGATCAGACACTGAAAAAATAAACTTGTAAATTCAGTTGATGCCGATTGGTAGCTCGATACAAGCGCGTAAATGATAGATAAGCGGTTACGTCAGAGGTACGTGAGATCGGTAGGTTGGATATAGGTATATAGTTAAAGTTTATCATAAGGGCATTATATATAATTTTAATCTATTACAATTTAAACTGTTTTTCTTGACTTTGTCATTATAATCATAGTGCCAGTGATAACAAAAAGTTATCATTTTTATTCGTTAAAATAAACATAAATTGGGAGTAATTATTGTATTTTGATAATGTTTCCTACTATATTATATAGTTTTTTGTTTATGAAGTTAGTAAAAAAAAATGTACAATTATAATTCTTGATTCTTCTGACCTTTCTATGTCCGGTATTGTATTAACTTCTGGCAGGCTCATTCCAATTTTGAAAATGTTGTTAATTGTATTTACGGATGATCCACTGTCGTCGTTCTACACGCATATCCGTGAATTAATTCTATTGCGGGTGCCAAATCGACAGGGATATCGCCACCCTGGATGACGCCAAAGCCATTTTGAAGTAAATTGTATTTGGTAAAACAAATTTCTGTATAAAAAGACATTTTTTGTTTAATATTGATATGCGACTTTATTGTGTGAAGAAAAATAGATATGCTGTTAAACGTCTAGGACTGTCGAAATGCAAATAAACCTCGTCGCCGAAAATGTCGAAAATTTTCCAGACGACGGTTATTGCAATGTTTTTATTACTTGCCAGCGAATACCAACGTTTATCAATCTAATTGGCTAGTATAGCTATAATATTTTAAAACGACCATTTCGATTTGTACTGTACTTTTAGGTGTTTTATTTTTTAATTATAATATTTCACGTCTTTCGATTCAAATCTACATGGAAACAATTTAAATAACACTAATAACACTTAAATTAACTTAACAAACTTTAACTTTGTAAAAATATTTAACGGTTCAAAAAAACTATTCGTTAAATAAATTTAAAGTTCGGTTTCATCATGACAATGTGAATGTTATGTGACGCCGTTGTTGTTTGTTTATTTAGCAAAGTATTTTAATTTCGAAAGTTACCGACGATTTTTATTTCTTAACATAATATGTATATGACGTAGATGATTTTGTGGTTATTGTTTTGTTTTATCTTTTGATTTAAAAATGCACATTATACAACCATCGAATATAATAACATAATAATTCACGTTTACGGAGATCTATCAATTTACTGTATTATAATATTATTTTTAATTCAACCATCCACACATCGTTCCTGTTTCGCTTTGGGGTACAAAGGTTTTTACACTACTACTTGTATTCTATTTTATAGCTAATAATATATACCGTAGGGGGAATTTTTCACTACACTGCAAGTCTGTAGACCACGAACGCTCTTTATTTTGTCTGTGCGTGATATTTACGAGTATCTATGATGCACAAAAGTTTGACCGCAATACAGTACCACGATATTCAATCGATGCGCATTTACTTGAAGCTACGTAAATATCGCGATATAACACTTTGATTTACGATTACAGGTTTAATTGTTCTGAGATTTTCGTCAACAGTGATCAGTTCGGGTGTCACGATGATTCAAAATGTGTCAATAATATGTGTTTAAATCGTTTACGCGTATATGCCCGAAGTCATACATGATAATCAGTAAAAACTGTTTCACGGTCTAATGTGTAGTAGTTAGGTTGTGCGGGTGAATCCCGATTGGGATCAACGTCGATGACTTGATATTACATATTCTACTTTATATTATATTGAATTCACGTATGTTATACGATTTGCCCGGTGTGTGAAGATAAAATCGTTTACTTTGTATAGGTACCTACACCAATATACAAATCACTTTATGTAAGTACCTACTATTTTTTTTTCATTTTTAGTTAATGTTTGCGTGTATTATACAAATTATTATGTTTATGTTTATAGTGTTGCCTCAAAGATAATCATTAGAGCCCGGATTTATATGCATTTGCATGTTTGCACTAAGTGTATGCACGTCTATGGGGTTTTAAAATGTCCACGATTCATAACACGCCGAATTTAAACTCCAAATTTTATATTGCATATTTTGCATATTTCGAGGGTTATTGCATATTTGTTCATAAATGCATATAACATGAATATTTAATGGGTTTTAAATAAATTAACCATTAATAAATATACACTCGCGTCTCAGCTTACCATGTCGATATCATTTTATAAATAATCACATCGACATCGCGTATTCGCGTATCGTTATATAAGTTATATTTATAAATCTGCTTTTGTTAAATTCCAATATACCGGCGGTCGAAAATTCTCGGCTGCCATGTCGACCGGCACCTAATAATAGCCACCACCCGGCACGATATCAATTAATTAATATTAAATACGCAGTTATCGACCATCGTTCGTCTGTCAATGTGTGTGTCCGCAGTTGTGTTTGTTTTGCCTCGTTTGAAAAAAAGACAAAATGCCAAAAATTAAATCTAATTTGAGTTCATCCATACCTCGATGGGTTGAGTTTTACAATCGTGACAAAACTGTATTTACCACTAGTGGATTAGTAGTTTATTGTCAAGTTTGTGATCGCCAGGTGCGTTGTAACAAAAAATTTCAAATAACGCAACATGTAACTACCGAGTTTCATTTAAAATGTTTGAAACAAAGTTCTAACAATAGTAAACAAATGTTGTTGGGAGATGAAACCAAACCAAAAACATCAAGTTTTAATGAAGATTTGTGTTTGAGCCTCATAGCAGCAAATATACCTTGGTTTAAGCTACAAAATCCAGTCTTCCGCGATTTTTTACAAAATCATACAAAAAAACACATTCCTGATGAAAGCACTTTACGAAAGTCTTTCTTACATCCATGTTATGTAAGAACAATTGAAAAAATTCGAGAAAAAATTGGGGACTCGTATATATATTTAATCGTTGATGAAACTACAGATATCAACGGTAGTTATATTGCAAAACCTTTTAGTTGGTGTTTTAAATGAACAAAATCCTAGTAAACCGTTTTTAATTTCATGCAAAAAATTAGATAAAACTAATCATTCGACAATTTCTCGCTTTGTAAATGACAGCTTAAGAATATTGTGGCCTCATGGTGGGAATGATGAAAAAGTATTACTTTTATGTTCCGATGCAGCGCCATATATGATGAAAGCTGGTAAAACACTAAACGTATTTTTTCCTAATATGATACACATTTCATGTCTTGCTCATATGATCCAGCGTCTAGCAGAAAAAGTTAGAGAAATGTACCCCAATGTAAATACTTTGGTAAGTAATTTAAAAAAAGTATTTCTTAAAGCACCTCAGAGAGTAGATGTATACAAAGAAATAATGCCCAGTATACCTTTGCCGCCAGAACCAGTACTAACCAGATGGGGGACATGGATTAAAGCAGCTAATTTTTGTGCAGATCATTTTGATGATCTTAAAATAATTTTAGAGAAATTAGAAGATAAAAATGTTGTTAGTATACAAAAATGTATTAATATGCTAAATCTGGAATCTGTTAAAAGTGACCTTACATTTATTCAATCTCATTTTTTTATACTAGTGAAAAGTATAACAAATTTGGAACATTCTAATTTAACTTTGTGTGATTCTACTCAAATTGTAAATAATGTTATTTTGGCTATGGAAAAAGTACCAGGACAAAAAGGAAAAATAATTCAAGAAAAATTGTTTTATTTAATTGAAAAAAATGTTGGATTCCAAACCGCGAAGCAGATAACAGCAATTTTGTCAGGGAAAGAAAACAGTATCATGCCATCAAACTTAACTCCTTCTATGTGTTCATGTATGAAGTTTGCACCAATAACTTCGGTGGATTTGGAAAGGTCGTTTAGTACGTATAAATCAATTCTAACTGAAAAAAGAACTTCAATGACATCAGAAAATATGGAAAAATATATTATTGTTCACTGTTTTGAAAATTATTAAAAGAACCTATTTTAATATTTTAATTATATTGTTCTGACAAGTTTTAAAATTTATATTATTATTTACTAATGTTTAAAATATTTAATTTTTTAAATATTTGTAATTTTTTTAAGTTATCAATTATTTTTTGAGAGTAATTTCAAATGATCTAAAATATTTATAGAGGATTTTAGTTTTTTTTATTTGTATTCTCTTTTTTAAGTTTCCTAAAAGTTTTAGATTGATTTAATATATAGCAGTGGATATTTTCAATATTTTTTTTGTTTTTGATAAAATATTTAGAATTTTCTTTGGGTAAAAGTATGGGTTTTAAAAAAAAAAAAACACATTTTTTAAAGTTTAAAATAATGCATATAATTGCATATTTAGCCACTTTTTCTTTGCATATTTGCATCATATTTGACACTTTTTAAATGCATATAAATCCGGGCTCTAATAATCATAAACGTTTTAAAATCATTACGGTCATTGGTAATTTTATAATTACCATAATAAATATATTTATTTGTTCATGTAAAATCAACGCGTAAATCATTTTTCGCTTAAGAACGTCTAACGGAATTTTAAAACAACACAGAAAAGATTAATCTTAAACCCGCCGGGGTTCACGTCGAATAGTATCAGTGAACGATGTACTTGAATTATCCCCGTAAACTCCGAGGAATCTTTCACAGTAATCTTTGGCTATCTTTGTACCGAATAAAATCCATGAAACGACTGAAATCCCCAAACAATACAATAATAAGTTTACGGACATACAATCACCAGACAAAATTTCTGTCTTATCTTTATGACGGGGCTAACCAAAGGAAAGTACAACGGGAAAATATAAACTTGTAGTTATGTTTTGTGTTTGAAATTAAAACATGAGATCAATCAAATTAGATACATACAAACATGAAATAATTGTATGTACTGGTGAGGAAGACCATCATCCAGTAATACAACTAAACATTTTTATTTATTTTTACTGAAGATTCTTAAAAATACATTTTGTAAGACTATGCATAAAATATGATTAAATTTTAACAGCTTATCTATTGTATGACTAAAAGTTAATGAACAATTCTGAAAGTATAATTGAAAAAAAGTCAAAAGAAAATACAAATTATATAATAAATATTACAATATAATAATTCAAAAATAGTGCTGCTTTTGAAAATTCTATTAATTGATCAAATACAACCATACAAATTAGAATTAAATGAATGTAAGTTTTTATATTGGTGGTAATGAATAAATGGTGATGAATCAACAAAAATAAACTTTAAATGTACAGCTCTTGAAAATGATACCTAAAAAAAATAAGCTATTAAAAGAGCTGTATGAAAGTGTTTAAATGTAGGTAATAATAAGTCCTTTATTTTAAAAACATACATTTAAAAAGTTACTAAAAATATAATACATTTGATTAATATATAGGCATCTTACATCTCTATTTTCACTTTTGTGCCAAATATGTTTAATACCTACCTCAAAATTAATTATTGTTATATATGTCCATAGTTATTTCTTTTTGACCGTCCAGCCAATAGCCATCCTCACGGATCACGATAAACTCGTTTATTAATCGTTATCAAAATAATGATAAATCGACTAATAAACAATTTTTTTATTTTTATATTATTCTGAAAACCATAATTTATAACAGGTTCCCAAACCCCGTTACATAGGTAGTTTTAAATGGACGTCATAAACCCACTCACAAATTTACAACATACCAAATGTATGTTTAGCAGAACCAATGTTATATTATTAGTTTTAAATGGTTTAAGTAAATTGATCTATTATCAATATAATTTAAATATTAAAGACAATTTCGAACATTTTTATATTGTTTTATTTTACATAGTTGGGTACTAATTTTAAAACAAAAATGTTAGATAAATAATAGTCTTATCGTTAAATTGGATAATGAGTCATTTAAAGCAAATAACATTGGTGTTCAACTGAACTTAAATTTGCTATTGTTATCGAAGTATAATTATTAAACAAAATATTTATTACTTTTATAAAGTATAATATATTTTATATACGTTTAACGGTTTAATTGTTTAAGGAATCATAGATATGCTTTTAGGTATAAAACATAAGCCGTATAAATTCTTGGCCACTAATAGATTTTAAATTAATATTTTGATTACTGCCAAGAATGATATATATATAAATATGTAGTCGCAGCAGTAACAAAATTCAATAAATATCATCGCACAAAACACTTACACGAAATGAATTCCGTGTAATTGATTAGAAAAAAATAGTTGTTTTATCCGTCCAAAAAACATAGATATGTAAAAAAAAAAACATTTAATAATTTATTTAAAAATACTTACAATCCTTATCCTTAATTTTCTTTACTATCTCAATCTGAAAATAACAAATTTACAAAATTCAATTGAATACGTTTTGTGAATTGTGATGTTTATTTGTGATATAATTAAAAACTTTCATACTTACCTATAGCTATAATATTATATTTTTATAAGACCCTTTTCCGTAATTATGACAAAATATTGATGGTTTTCCCCAACCTTCTCATAAAAACAAGAATTACAGTTTATTAATATTATAGGTATAGTACAATAGTACATAATATTATATTTATAGAATAAGTTTTATATTATTTGTCCGATTTATGTAATATAAATTATAACTCCGATTACGTACTGCTAACATCATTTTTATTCGCATTCCATACATAACTCTGTACTGGTTTTGTAAACGATTTGAATTAGATTAAAATAAATATTCAATGTTACTTTATTGGTGATACATATTATCTTTGCATAATTATACAAAGTCATAAATATACATGGATTGTAACTGCTTTACATTGTAAATATTTTATTGATTAAAAAATAATATTATAATTACAAATAATAAAAAATTGAAAATAATAACTTACCATCGTAATCTTCTGGATCTAAATTAATTAAGTAATATAATACAAATAAATATCAATTTATTATGAATTAGTTCCCTGTTTACTAATGCAATAGTATACGTATTTATACTAGTATTGTCGTGAAAAATTAGACTATAGTCAAAATATGCTTCCGAAGAGTACGGTTGGCCGTTTTGAAATAGTTTTGCCACTTTCTATTCCAAAGATTTAACAACTCTGTTGATAGTGAATACAAGTCCTAAAATCTAAATACTAAAAAAAATCACTCGCGACAATTGTCTATTGATAAATTTACACATTTATTCGAGAGCAATAATATAATATAATTTTTTTTTATAACTAGTAAAAAATTCTTTTAATTTATTAATTAAATCGTTAACAAATGACATTTTATTGGCAGGTTATTTTTCAGGGTAATTACGTTATATTGATCAAAATTTTAACTTAAAGTGGATATAAAAAGTTGTGCCTATATGTATTTTTAATATTTGTACATCGATATAATCTTCTTTTCACAGTATTCATGACAACATATTTAAACAAAACGCTATAAATAATAATTAATATATTATACTTAAGTACGTACTTAATTTTAAAACAATTTCTTCCCAATTACATATATCCTCAGGAACATAAACTATAAAAAGGTAAAATGTATTACAAAAAAGTACATAATAATTATTCAACTCTCAGTTTCGAACTTTTTTTATTTCATTATAATTAACTAACTGTGTACCTACTTGTATAATTACCATTTAAAAATAAATGCAACCATTTAAATTTTTTATAAAATTAACTATTTCAGAAAAATGCCTACAAATTGTCTCGATTGGTTATGGAATTTTAACATTTATTAAACAAAAAAAATAATAATCAATTTATTCAATTTGTAAAGGCGAATTTAGTTTTAAATCTTATATAGCTTTTATTCGTGACGATCGGTATGTTAGAATACTGATCGTATGTGGAAAGATCATGTATTATGCAATGACTGTTGTTCGAGGACGAAACACGACAGATATATTATAACGTTTATTATAAATTCTTTTATATTTAGTATTTGTTATCAATGATTCTAAATAATTAGGTTAATATCTATATATTACTTTATAAAGAATTACATAATGACAAAATAAAGCATTTTACATTTCACACACACACACATATAATACAATATAACTTCGAATTGTGAGAACGACGTGTGGTATATAAACATAAGTCACATATCTATCTATTTTTATATCTGTTGCTTATGTATAAGAAAATATTCAGATTTCTTAGGATCCGGCGTTATATTTACTATAATTAAATTATAATTATATTTATCATTTATAATTACACTATTTAGACAACATATGAAATAGATGAATATACAAATATAGAAAACCTATGCATTTATACCATCATTTTCGCGACCATCACGTACAAACATCAAACCGGCAGCAACCATATCATCTTAAAAAACAGAAGATATTTATATTATTTGTAAAAGTAAAGGGTGTATCATGGGGGAGAATGAGCTATTTTAGTTAAGGAAACGTTTGCAGAGTGTGCTGCTGGCGAGGGCTGCAATTCATACAACACTGAAATTGCTATCCTGCACGAGGAACAAATACTATTATTTGTCATCAACACCCGGGGCCGTCTCAAAAAACGCCTCTTTGTATGACAGATTGACGATTGTTCATAAAAAAATATGAGAGTAACCCACCCCCAGGTGCATTATCAGTCTTTTGACTACCTATGTATGTGCCTACAATAATACCTCATGTATTAGGACGTATCGTATCATTATATATACGTATACTCTCCTTTTTGTTATTTATATATTTCATTTTATTCTGAGCGCCCTTTAATTAAGTCTCTACATTAATAACGGTCATTGTATTTTTTTGTTCACACCCACTCACTGGTTTTATTAAATTATATTATTAGTGTTTAATACACCGTATTTATAACATTATTATTACTTTATTATTTTTTCTATATATACAAATAAATACAACTATTTAAATACATCTTTTCTAGTCCTCAGCACACGAAACGTGAGTCGGGGCAGAAAACAGCATAATCACACGAGCTGTTCCGGCGAAAACAAATATAATACACAATATATTATTATTTTTAGAATCAGTTAGTATTTAATTTACTGATGACAAAATATATTAATACTTCTGTGCAGTATAATCTGACATATAAATTAGTCCAAACTACCTAAAAAATAAGAATAAATAGTTTTCAAGTTTTATTTTAACTTTTCGTTTGATGTTTACTTAGTAAATATTTTAAGATTTCAGTTTTTTAATGCTGACATTAATATTATAAATCACATTATTTAATTGTACAAGTACATTCATAGACGCTCAAATGTTCAAATGCTGTTGGTTCTTTGAATATCAATACAATTATGGTAGGCTTGAAAACACATCTGATACAAGAATAGCGAAATGCTTATCATCTATAGTCATTAATTTCATTAACAATAATATCACAACTTAATTGCAACTAACCAAATATATAGATTTGTCATGAACCAGTAAGTTATTATATGTTTATAAAATCTTTAGTTGAAGGTATTAATATAATAACTCTACAACACCGAGTTTCACATTCTGTAGATCAAGTTTTACTATATATATTATTATACTTACAAATTCAATAAAAATTGATTTACATTATATTATGTATTATTGGAAAAAATAATATACTATCATCAAAACAATTCTTAAGGATCCCCCAATTTATAAATTTACGCAATTAACTGTCTACAAAATACTATAATAAAAATAGTTTACTTCATTTTTACAAATGATAAGATACAGTATAACATTGATCACATAAAGTTGAATGTATTGTATTTAGGTACACAAGTAATGCATTTATTGTAAAATAAATAAAGTATAAGAGTAAAGAAATAAGTATAATAAATTACTTTTGCACGCTACGTTATCATTATCTAAATAATTTAATAGTTAATTAAAATATAATATTTTTACAAACAATGGATTTACACAAAATTATTATGTTGGCATTTTCAATTTTAAGAATTTACATTTTTCAAACAATTATTTTAATTTTTTTCTGTAAATGTGAATAAAAGCATTTTCGTCAATTAATTGAAAAATATCGAAAACGCATATCTACAATATTTTAGTATAAACATTTAAAATTATTAATCATAAAAAAATTCACTAAAATTGCTAAAATTAGCAAATTATTTTGTCATTTCAAATTTGTAAAAATGTTTTTTTATGTTCTTAAATATATATAGTATTTTCTACTACACTATTATACGAATCGCTGTTGATGTTATAACTATTTTTCCTTATATTATATTGCATTGGTGTTAATCATCATATTGTATTTACATAACTATTATATAAATTGAAAACCATAGTATAATAATTCACAATTAGCTGCTAAAACTAGATATAAATAATTTAAAAAATATATTATTTTACAAACCCGAAATATTCACTAAATGCTTATGTTAGCATTTTCTACACACAGCACAATTTTACAAACAATTAATTTAACTTTTATTTAGATAAATGTTTTTCTATGAGTTTCAAAAAAACATTTTTGCCAGGTCATAAAGCATAAAAATGAAGTACAATAAACTACATAAATAATTCAAATACTAATTAAAAAATATTAAAAATATATATTCATGATACTTTTTTTTTGTATAAGCCATTCAAATTATAATTATAACAAAATTATTTTATTGTTTCAAATTTGTAAAAATCTTTTTTTTTTATGTTCTTTAATATATAGTTCTTGTTATCAATGATTATTCATAAATATTAATCTGTGAATTAGCATATTATGAAATAAAAAAAATACACTCACATTTGACTTTCATAACAGATATAAAATAAATCGTAAAACAAATAACTAATATATTATAGTTGACCATGTTGTAGATAATTAATATGAATGAAATAAATCAGTAACTTAATTAATAACTTAAGTTCTTTGAAAAAGATAAAGTAATAATAACGAAAAATTATAATAAACAGCGGTATTTAAAAGATTAATCAGTAAATATAAAACAAAACCGCGTATCGAAGAACAATTGAGTAAACCCGTTTTACAAATAAAAGTAATTTACGTAAATATGTTTAGGTATCAACCTGATGCTATATGTGGTGCCTATGTTCCAAAATTGTATGTTGTGTACTAAACTTTATTTTACACCCACCCACCGCACATCGATCATTTGGGTATGCCTACACATTTTGTAAAAGTGTAGGTATATATTATATTATTATGCTTTCTATAAAAAAAATACGTATTTATTTATTGAACTGTATTGAAATTTATAAAAATAAGTTAAATTTGACACAAGTTATTTTGTTATGATTAATGTAATATTTTTAAATAATATAATTTTTATACATTTAATAATTTTGTTTCTACACATAATTTTCACTAAAAACAGCCAATATGTATGATACATTATAATTTTTAGGGAGGGTTCTGAGCTACTTGTATAGTTGTATGTAGTTAATATAGTTTTGATTTTTGTGCAGCTCCTTCCCGAAGCACTAAACCATATTCTATTGTTTATTGAGATAAAGAGTAAGAGGAGGGGTTACCATTTATACATATATTATATTATATACCTACCTATATATATATATATTATATATATCATAAAAAATGTTAGAGATGATCGAGTGTTAAACTTGGTTTATTTTGCGATCTTGTTAAGATCTTCGAAAGCTTTTACTGTATTGAAGGTTACAGGTACGCAGAGGCGTTATTTCGGTTTTTTTTTTCTTTTAGTGTGTGAATTATCAAACAGGCCGTTTTGAAATTTCACCAGACCATATATAAATAGATGTACTACGATGTACGTATGTTTACATTATTCTACTTCCAATTATTTCCATACATCATGGGCCGAATCAATGCATCAACATAAATATTAAAAATCAATTTAAAAACTAAAATACAAAAAATGTATATCAAAATATTTGTGTATAACAAATATAATTTAAAGTTTTAATCATGATCGAAAGTATACCAATATTGATAAATGTCAATATAAAAATCAAAATATTTAAAATACAATTTAATTTAAATCATATTAATAATCGTGCATTTTTTCATAATTATTTTAAAAGTAAGTGGTGCAACCGTACACCTTGATCCTCCCCCCAAATTACGCCCCTGCTTAAAAATGTCATCACTGGATGGCTACTTTTATTATGATTATTTATGTATTTACCTTTTTGTATTTTAACTAATACTTGCGCGTATATTACCTATGAGGTAACAAAAAAAAATCCAAGATATAAATTGGTGTTCCATTATACAAGTGTTGATCATTACAGTATGCTTAATTATTAATAATTAAAATAATGATATTTAAAGTTAAAGTTAATGTATTTTACATATTTGATAAATTTAAATAATATATATATACAACTAAAAGGTAAAATTTGATATTCGGAAAAAGAGAAAAACTTAAGCTTGGTTTCTATACCAGCGGCATAGTATGCAGTATTTGTTTATGGGAAGAGGGGTTACCATTTATACATACATACATATATAAATATACATTATATTATAATAAATGTTTATTCCAAATTTCCAAATGTAAATGTAATATTATTGATATTCTATGAAAAAATTAAGAAATTATTATTCATGTTTTACTTATGGAGGGCGTTTACCATCCCCCCCCCAAACACTATTACCGTCATTACACCATTGTTCTATACTAAATTAATGCCAATATTACACCTTAATGGGCTTAACGTTTCCGTAAAAATACACACCACCACAGCTGAGGAATAGATTGCTGTATTTCGACACAAAATGAAAACGAAGACATATTTATAGATATGTAAATGAATTTACAAAAATATATAAAATTTAAATAAAAAAAAATGTTCAAAATCATATCTGGGTATGAATATTCGAAATATGTGTTGCGCCACTGTCGTATATTTGCTTTCAGCAGTACACCTATACTCAAAAACAAATAGTAAATAAAAAGTATACTTGACACGTCGATATTCTGTTTTTAAGTTAACACATGTTGGCTGCGCGCGACATCTTTTTATAAAAATAACACAAAAAAACTGTTCTTATGTGGTCATACCTCCAAACAGCGTATGAATACATATTTTAAAACATACTTGATAATAATAAAATAACATTCATCAACGCGTAAGCAGAGTTGTGCTATATTGGCCCCTGCACTTAGTGAGGTTTAGCCCCTTAAAATGTATTTTAGCACCCTAAATTTAAAATTTAAAAACAATTAAGATGGTGATATATATCCTATTATGCAATATGATATAGAGAATTATTTTAACAAAATTATTAAAAAGTAAATTGTATAAATATTAAATATTTAAGTTTATTTTGCAATATCTAATTTAATAATAATATTTTTATCTAATAAATATTGTGTAGATATGCCGCATTGTGGCTATCACCGTCCAATATTTTAGTATAATTTTGGTGATTAAAATATGTATAGAAAAAAACTTATTTAGTATTTTTAATATACCAAAAAATATTCCAGTCTTACTCGTACAGTTGTTACTATTGGAAATAAATATAATTTAAATGATATTCCTAGTTTTATGGAAAATATGATAGTAAGTAGATTAAATTAGTCATTTATTTGTGGGGCTGCAGTATTTTATTGCAATAAATATAATATTTACATATCATATATATTATATATGTACCAATTTTTCTTAAAATATAGAATAAAGAATTCAAAATATTAAAAATTATATTAGTATTGAAAATTACAAAAAAATATATTTTATAAATATAAATATTAAATAAAAGTAAAACAAATGATGTATATATATATATATATATATATGAAACTATGTGTATTATTTCCGAAAACAACGAGAAACAACATACTATTATTGAAAATTATAAAATAACAAATTATTGCAATAATTTGGTCGGAGTATTGACTAAAAGAACGCTCCACATCAACAGCTTATGTGATAGAGGCGTACTTTATATTTTCTATATCAGAAGGAGTGAATTCATTGTCAAGAGATCCTTGTTGATTTTTTCTTATTCAAATCATCAGAGATAGTGTAAAATCTAAAATTGTTTTCAATTATATTGGCAAATTTGTTTCTGAGTATTTCTCCCATGTGTTTTCTGAATAATATTGCATCGTATTGTTTCTAAGACTTGATGAAATCTACGTGCCAAATATTAAAACATAGCAAATGAACTAGTTTGGGAAAAATGCTGTTAAAAACGGCTCTGTAAATTTACCACAATCTAACTCTATATATAAAAAAATCGGACTGTAAAAATAAGATCAGCATCTAAAGGGTGTTTCAATAAAATGGCCTTAACCGATAAGCAAAGTTTAGATCACACACTCGATGAGTATAACGAATATTTGAATCATATAAATATAATAAAATATTTATTAAGTATTTCAAGTATTTGTAACAAACACCAAGGTATAAATTTAATTTTTGTATACTTTATTATTACTTTACGTTTTTAGTTTTTACAATTTGTTTATAATGTTATTATTTAAGAAAATTAAACGATTTGACAATACATATTAAATGGCAACATTGCACAGACAGTTGTACGTAATCGTGTTGTTTTTGGAGCCTTTTTGAAAATCTATTGTTTGATTAAAATCGTACGGAATCATGTTCCCAAAAAATAAATCGTTAAACATAAAATAACAAATGGAAGTTTTACTGTATAATAATAAGCATTAATTTTTTTTTATATTGTACCTAAATAAAAATTGTGCATTTATATAAGACATTTTCATAGAATTTTATATAATACTAGATAAGGTAAACCATTGCAAACTATGAAGCCAGCTGATTAAACGGCATACATGTTTTCAGTTGTCAAAACAATACATTCATTATACATGCAGAATTTAGGTCGGAATAACAGTTTTTAATGGTAAAATAAAACAATAATTTTAGAAAAAATCATGAAAATAATTTGTATTTTTAAAAAGAAACAATTCTATATTAAACAAAAAAACATAAGTTAATAATTTCCAAATATACTTATATATATATATATATATTATTTTAAATAATATAATAATACAAATGGCATTTTTTGTTGATTCACAAATTTTAATTTTTAAATTATTTATTAAAAAAAAATAATGTTCTATTTAAAGTATATAAATTACATCTCATACCATGGTATATATATATAAAATAAATTAAAATAAAAGATAATATTATTAAATAAAAACTAACAGGTGTTAACACACGACGTTTATACTAACAACCATGGAGTTTTTTGTCTTATAGCAACAAATAGTGCAAACAAATTTTAAGTATTCTTGACATGTAAATATATAATTGACACCAAATCTAATTTATGACTATCCAATAAACTTTCTTCAGAACATCTAATATTTTTAATAATAATTAAAAACATAATTTTTTGTTAAAATAATTATTTTAGATGTTAAAAGCGAGGTAATTAAAGTAAAATTTCTTGTAAATCAATAAGTAAACAAATCGAACTATTTTCGATTTTTAGATACCTAACCTAACCTAACATAGTATCTTAATATTTAAATAACCCTCCTCTATTTCTTACATCTAATCAAATTGAATACTTATATTATAATACTTATACTTATACTTATATTTATGATTATAATAATGCTCATTAATCATTATAATATTTAAAATGTAAATATGTGCCATCTCTCGCGACCTCTCAGTCCTGACTGGTTTCGCTCCGCCACCGCGAGTCTCGCCGCCATAGTGTTATGCATTACCTTTATTAACCTAAGTGCAATCAGTCCCGGTTCAAGTGTTTAAACACACCTATCAAACTAGAGTTTTGCCGTACCTTATACATGTAAATACAACACCAAATTCCGCCCTATGTATGGGCCTATGTCGCCTACCCTTTGAGTCTTGCTTGAGGGCAATCAAACTAAAATGAGTGCAATTCGACACTTCGATCTTACCCATAATATTGATATAAAATAATCACTAACCTAACCTGTTAAGTATATTATCATATTATTTTAAATCGTTATTATCATTTAGTTTTGAATAATTTTCATTATTTATTATCAATACATCGTATCACGAATATTTATTAATATTTTGATTTTACTGTCAGCATTGTGCATCTATCCCACTATCCTCGGTACATTATTTTTATTTTTGAAAACTGTTTATAATATTTTCTATACTCGATAATTTCCTTCCATTTTGTCTCACAAAAACTCTATGAATTACAGTCCATGGCACAGCTAGTGCCATTACAGTTCCAAGACGAGCAGTAACCACCAGCCACAATCGATCGCCCGAGAGTCGACAATACCTGGTGACGTAAACTATTACGTCATCGATCTACCACAGCTCGTCACACCGCGTTGCCCCTCACAGAAATTTATTGTATCGATATTTCTAGAAAAAATTAAAATAAATTAAATATAATGTTATTATATTATTATTATTATATGTATTTTGTTTTTAATTAAATGTTTTCGAATAATAAATATAAAAATGTTAAGACACGTACACACATCATATATCACATGTCTTATGAACACTTGGTCGGCTGGTCGACTACAGAAAAGCGGATAGATCTTTGCCCGTTGAGCGTGCAGGACGATGACGGAACGCGACGCAGCCGTTACAATGAGAACAGTGAAGATGCTTCATCGGTAGTGGTCGTGGCTGCAGTTGTCGCAGTGCTCGAACTCGTCGAACTTGTTCGTGATATTTGCAACAGTTTCCATTAAAGCTCACATTGTATATATATTATCGATCCACGTGATCATTGTCGTCTGTCCTCAATCGACATAGTCCTCACTCGTCAGTGGACGATACGACAATAAACGCTCGAGCCCATCGCGGTCACCTCGCGTCGTCCCTGTCAAATACGGGGAGCGTGTGCCTACACTAGACAACGACAATGTCGTGTATTATAGTACATAATAATAATTGTAAAATATAATAATCATAATAGTATTAATTAAACTGTCATAAAAATATTTTATATTGCTAGTAAAAAAAAAAAAAAGTGGGCAAGTGGGTATCGCTCTGCTGTATAGTAGAGATGGAGAGTAAGTCACCGGTCATTATAATGGATGTGTTAAATTTGAATGCAATGACGGGTATCATTATATACGAAAAACGATTCTGAACAGAGATGATTTGTCAGCCAATGATAATTAGTTGGATATATCATAATTTTTTTTTACAGTTCCTTAAAGGAAAACTTATGAATAACCTTGTATTGGATTTTTGAACCTTAAGTATAAATCACAAAAATGTTATGAATTTTCAATTTCAAAATTCCTTGCAAATTTTCGCAATTTTGATATATTTCGTAAATATTTTAACTTTAAATGCTTATAAACAAAAATTGTGACATTTTTTTTTTACTACAATAAGTACAGCTTATAATAAACCTTGTATTAAATTTTAAAGATTTTTTTGGATAGCCAAAATGTTTTTATCGGCATTTCAAGAAAAAAAATTAAAAATTTCAATGTCTATATATAGTTTAAAAAAATTCTAAATATTTTGAAAATATAATCGTAAATAAATAACGTTAATATAAATATTTGGTGAATTAAATATTTACAATGATTGGTTTTAGAGTTACAGCAAAATCAAAAAATCGATTTTGTCGAAAAGTGGTTATGCGTAAAAATTTACAGTTTTCCGTTATTTTTTCAGGGTTTTTCACGACGCTTTTGAAAACTACTTGAAATTTTTTACTTTTGACTCCCCCAAAGTACCAACTAGATGAATTTTCCTTTTCAAAGAGGGGCTGAAGTCAAAAATCGAAACATTATTATTACTCCAAAACGTGATGACAGACACAAAAATAAAAAAAAAATATAAAAAAAAAACACACACACATCATTGTAAAATCAATACATTCATCACTCCGTTCAGAATCTAATAAATTAAAAATAATGAATTCCATCCATAACATACCAGCTATTATACTACCTACGATTATCAAATATACATAATCAATTGTGTTAATTTGTACTACACGGGGTGATCTATTTAACGCAAGGAGTTTGACGAACTTTGATATTATTAAAATTACTCTTTGCTCGTATCTAGTTTATAAATATGGTTGGATTTGAATGTTTGATTGAAACTTCATCGAAACAAATGGTTGTTCCAAGAAGTATTGAAAAAAGATCTTCGACTTCGTTAGATTCAGAAAGAACGAGATTTTTATGTCCAAGATATTTTAACAACGCTTAGATTTAAAGAAAAAACATAGCACATAAAGTTTATAGAGTCACAAATCTCAGATCATTGTGATGTAGAAATCGTATTTTATGAGATTATAATATTATAACGCAGTTTTACACTACAGCCAGAGAAAAGAGACGAATTAAAATCTATTACCTAAAAAATAAAACTATACTACTAGAGATGCGTTAGTGCATTACTAACCACTTATTAAATAGTTAGAAGTTGATTACAGTGTATTTATATAGCTATGTTCTTTTAACACCGATTACCAATTTAATTTAGTTCAATACAAGTTGTTGGATACACTTTTAATATTTTAATTTGGCGCGGTGACAAGTGTTGCGTCGTAACGTTTGCCACCCTGACGATGCACAACAGGCACAGCTCCGTGTAGACTTTGTCCCTCCGGGGAGGGACCGTACCGCCGTGGTCTAGCCGATGACCGCTGATGCTGCCGCCGTGTCTTTGTCTTTTACCGTCCGTCTAGCGAAGCAGTCTTTTGTTTTCGTCGGTCATCGCAAAACCGTTGCGCCATCGCCGTATTCCACCTTTGGTTTACGCGCATCCGATCTCTCGCGCTCATCGTCGTGCCGCACACGTACCGTTTCCGCGATTTATTATTTGTATTTTGTTCCGGCTTTTGCGCCTAGCAAATAACCCTTTTCGCTTCGTGCCATCGCCCGTCCGAATTCTCGCAGTGCGACCGAAACCGTTCGCGACTTCAAGTGCGAACACGGTTGATTGTTGTTTTCGCCGTATTATATTATTAAGAGGCCGTAACACCTGCATGTGTTGTCTCCGTCTTACAAGTACGTAACATGGCAAATTTACGCTCAGCAGACCACGTTTAGCTCAGTTAGTTTAAAAATTAGAGTGAATCGACCTATTATGAAACTTGATGGTAAGAACATTATCTGTGTTTGCATGTGGTTTTTTACGACTATTAAGTTTTTAAGTGAGTTATGAGCATTTTTAATCTACGCTATGTTGTATACGCATAACTTGCTAAAAAAATTGAACTATCGTAAAAAACCAACATACAAACACAGATAATTTTCTTACCATCAACTATCATAATAGGTCGATTCATTCTAATTTTTAAACTGATACGGAAAAACTGAACCGGAGCTAAACGTGATCTGCTGAGCGTAAATTTGCTATGTTACGTACTTGTAAGACGGAGACAACACATGCGGGTGTGACGCCTTCTTAACACCGGAATACAGTCAATCGCGATTCAGCTCTGTAAATCTTGTGTCCGCGATATAAGGTTTGCTGTATAAACCCCCGTACGCTCGTACGCAATATTTATACGCGGTCGTTGACCCGTGTTGCCCAACCGACGTTCGGCGGAGTGTCGCCGTATGGGTCGTCCCTGCTTGCAGTTCCATCGATGTGCCGGGACAACGGCAACAACAGCCACAGTCATCACCAACGCCTGCCATCAGCTGTTATCAGGTCGTACATAAACGTTTTCTTTTGTTTATTATTTTTTTATTATTATTATTATTATTATTCTGTTCGTCGCCAATGCGGTACGGCATAATATATTTATGTCTTACATATATTTAATCTATCCGATCGGGTTTTGATTGTTCTATACAATTGACTAACACTGGTTATAACATATTATTTTATTAATTGTGGAACATCAATGATTTTGTTCTATTCTTTTTCTATACCACTAAATATTGTTATAGACATCTTAGGGACCTCGCACTCAACACCGATCTTATAGTTAAATACATCTATTTGAATCAACCTTAATATTATACAGCCCAGTCCACTCTTCCCATCCAACAGAGTTACCGACAATCGACGTAAGTATTCACGTACGACGGGTTACGTGTAGGCCGTCGTCGTTGCGCGCACACACACGTACACTCGTCCGCCGGCTTCTTGTGCTGCTTCTCGCACACAAATGTATTAAACACCTACATTTTTGGGAGGGGGATTCTTGATTATTTTGACCATTTTGCTAATTCCTGTCCATTAATCCCATTAAACTGCTGCTACAGAACTACAACTTTTAGAACTTATATCTGGTTGTATACGTATTTTTCTCATTGTTTTCCCACTGTATTCTTACAAATATACTCTTCGATAGTTCAAACTACTAACTATTGAACCTACTTCACCACTTATTCTTTAAAATCTTTCTTGCAATAAAATACGAAAAACAACAATTTATTGTGTAAATACAATTTTCAATTTATTAATATTATAGTAACAACTTAAGGTATATATGATTGATATAAATAAGGAAAAATCAATAACCTTCAAAATAAGCTTGCCTACAAGGTTTACAACATTATAAATTTTGATCATAAAAAAGTGTAAACGAATAAGGCACAAATTAATTTCATAAACAAACTTGCCATAAGAGCTGTCAAAAATGTAATACATTTTGATAAGAAAAAAAATTGTCATATGGGCTAACAGTAGATATAACACATTTTGATAAATAAAAAAGTGTAAAAAATGGTATAAAAAATTTTGATAAGTAGTAAAGTGAAACGGATGAAAAAAAAAACTCCGGAAAAAAACTTGCCATATGAGCTAACAATAATAACAATGTATATGAATGAAAAAAAAAATAAAAAAATTCGACGACAGGATGACACGTAACTAGGCAGGGGGGGGATACGAGATGGCGATTCGGTGCAAAAAAAAAGCAATGTACTGTAGGCCACTGGTCGCCTCCGCAACGTTTTCCGACCTGACCCACGAACAGACGAGTGTCACGAGATCGTTTTGCTCGGCCGCACGATACGACGACCACTAGACGATAAGGCGAAGCCCGACAGATTCGGCCGCGGGAGCGATGGTTGACGGCGAGCGGCTAGTGCGCGATGTCATGCGCGCGTCAGACGGCGGTGCAGGCGATGACTCTTCGACGAGCGACGGGCACGGGGCGAGCGAAGAAGATTTGAGTCTGCGGAATCGGCGGCTTCGGTTCGCCTCGCGACGAAAATGAGAGGTATGCTCTCCCTCTCGCCACTGGCGTGTCCCGTAGTCGGCCGCGTGTCTGCCATCAGCGGTAGCAGCCGCGGGAAGTCGCGCGCCGCCGGATCCTGTGAAACGCACAGTCTCCTCGGGCAACATACCGCCGCGCACCGTCCGTGCTCTGTCTCGTATCCCCTCTCCCTTATATGATTCATCCTGTCATCCTGCCGACGTCTTCGGTGGTGTGGGAGGGGTGGTTTCTGCGGACGCCGTCTCAACGCACGCAGCAGCACAAACGTAGAGCGGAACGTTTAATCCGCTGCCAAATGCCAGACGCTAAACGCCTTCTACGAGGCAACGGATCGACGCTTTCGTCTGTCACCACTACGTGCGGATCAGGCTTACCTGCCAGGACACGCACCTCCTCGCCCAACTCCTAAATCACCACCGAGCAGTCCACGTCATCGCTTACTATGGCGTCTGGCACGTTTTCTGTGTCCGAGTTATCGAAATCCGGTGTCCTCATTTCATCTTCTGGCTCACCCGCGCCTATTTGTAAGATTTCTACAACTATGTTTTCTGACGTGTAGGTGTTCGCGTCAGATGTATCACAGTTGTTCTCCATTCGTTGTACAATCGTTTGTTGAATATCATTCAAAGCGCGTATCATATGAATTGATATATCGTTCTCGTTAATGACGCCAAATCCGTTGTTAATTAACTCGAATTTTATAAAACCTACTGTAGTGTAAAGAGCTTGTGTGTTTAATATAAATAATATGAGACTGTGTAGAGAAAAAATAGTTTTTTGTCTACAGTGATCAGATCGGGTGTCACGATAATACATAATGTGCCAATAATACGTGTTTAAAACATTTGCGCGTGTATACCCGAAGTCATATAATAATTATGAAAATTAGTAAAAATGGTTTTACTGACGAATGTGTAATAGCTACAGTGCAGGCAAATTCTACTTAGACTGAACCAATGGTGACGAGTTAATATGAACTAAAATGATATTATATTGCAGAATTCACGCATATTATATGAACCTCCCCATGCGTAAATTAAATCATTTTATCTTATGTACCTATACAAATATATGTCGATAAAACGCCGTTCCATTATTTATGTGAATACTTATTTTTTTTTCCATTTTTAGTCATTGTTTCCCGTAAACTATATAATTGTTTGTGTTAAAAAATTTTTCTCAGACAAAATATTAAATTTTGTTTTAAAATAATATTAATACGGTCAACAGTAATCTATTTATCCATTTTATCCATAGATAATCAACGCATAAAACATTAAAACATTCATATTACAACGTATAACAACATTTTTATTTTTTTAATAAACAACACAGGAAACGATTAATTTTGTATTCAATTTTGTAGATTTATGTGTTATAGAAATTCACTGTCAGTGTCAAGTCGATCTTACAAATTAATCAAAAAGAATGTTAAAGACGTTCGGCGGTTTCCGGTCTCGGATTTGGTTTAGTTGAACGCACTAACCGAGAACTCGGCCCTTTGACATTATCCAATTATTCGACGGTTTTTCGACGAACAGTATCCGTGAACGATGTGCATAGTACATGAATCATTCCCGGAAACTTCGAGGAGTTTTTCACAGTCATCTTTGCGCCGAATAGAAGGTATGAAACGACCAGAATCCCTCAATAATACGGTAATAAGTTTACAAACATAAAACGCCGGGCACAATTCCTGCCAAACCTTTCTTACGTGGAACTATAATACATTTTAACCCGTATCGCAGGAATACTCCAATTTGCGGCACTTATAAGTTATAACTGGCTGTTAATGCAATTATGGTATAAGCACGACGACTTCAATTCAGGACAATTTTATATACTTGGCGAACAGCTCGAGAGCAGCAATATAAAGGAGACAGGATAAACCTATGCACGACTCGACTAACTGTGTGTAAAATTTAAAATTAATTATAAAACTTTACTATTTTTAACATAATATCTAATCTTATTATTTAATCAAACGTAACAATTTCATCTTTGACGTTCGCAGTGGCTATTCATTTTTTACCCATGTATAATGTGTACAAGATTGTCGAATTTCTATGTTTCTAATAAGTATAAAATATTATGGAAGTATTAAAATAGTTGAAATAGTAAACCCGTTTTATTTATCAAAACCATAAGATGTTTTTAATTTCCACACGTCTTTGTAAAAGTTATAGAGTTTTATACATTATACTCATAGTGGTTTACGAATTATTCGTAAAAATAAAATATCTTTTATAAAAATATCGTTTAATCAACAAGCATTAAGTATAGAAAAGAAACGAATACTTAATAATAGATTTATTTATCATTATTGTGGTTAACATGACAACGAGTTTATCGTGGTCCGCGGGATGGATGGACAGTCTGAAAGAAAGTACAACGGGGAAAAATTATAAGAATTTCTTATAGACTTTAATATGAAACATTACAGATGGCGTTATAAAATTGAAAACTTTGTGATGTGGCGTGAGATAATACCTATATAATATTCATATTTATTCCATTATAATAATTGTGAAATGTTATACAAAGCAGTTTAGAACTTATCACTTTAATTTTTTCGTTAATGTATAACGAATATTAATATAGTTGATTATTTAAAATTAATAAGTTAATATGAACTCAATAAGTCAATATCCAATTGTTTTAATAATAATATAATTTAGTTTACCTATTTGATAAAAAAAAACTTTGTCCGTGTGTAATAGCACATATCACAATTCGTGCTATAGTTGCATATTTTATACAAATTAATCAATTGGTAATTTTAGCACTATTTATATAACTACAAAATAATTTACTTTTTAATTCCTGATTTATTTAAATATTGTACATACTTACATACAGAAAGCATATGATAAAATTATTTTAATATTTACCTTTTTATATTTTTATATGTATGTTTTTAAAATAATCGACTTGCCTACATTAAGCTTATTTCCATTCATTTAGCACTATTTTATATTACCAATAAAGAATCTGTTGTATTTGTTTTATTGTATTTTGTATCTGAAAACCTAATTTATGCAACTTTCAAAATCAGTACTTACCATTTTTTTTTTTTTTAATAATTTTGTTGTAATACTGATTATGTTATGTAATATGTTTTTTTGATTTTGAAATTATAGCTTCAGAATAAACCATTACTAGTTAATCGTTTCATAGTTTAATTGTTAAATTTTTAATAATCTTTTAAATAATATCTAATAAAATGTATTTTTAAGAACCTTTTGTAAAAAAATTAGCGTCAGGTTCTATTACTGGATAGGTTCGCTCCCCGTGTACATATTATAATAATATCATTGTTATATATTCATTCATCTTATGTATGTATCTGATTTGTTTATTATGCCTTGAAGTATAAATTTTAAATATTTTTTTAAGAATAGTAATACTAATAAAAAAATGTCTTCCTTTCGGTAGATATGTAAAAACAAATAAATGTTATGAATAATTCCATTAAATGCTTTAATAGGTACCGGTATTATACATGAAAATTGTATACTTATTTAGTGGCGTTTACTACATTTGCAAAATTGTTTTAATAAGTTTTTTTTTTATTTTTATGTTCAAATAATTTCATGTTATTCCTAATATTACACTTAGTCCATTTTAAATTTAAAACTTACCTCATCTAATCTAATTATTTACTTTACCTCTTCTATGATTGAAACCTGTAAACAGTAGTTTAAACAAATCACGTGAAAAATGAATTATAAAAGTTACTTATTGGTCACGATAACTCGATAATAATTAACCAACTTGAATATTATTTAAATTTTAATTGAAAAATTAAATTAAATTTTAAAAATCGTTTCTTATAGTTTCACTCAAAATCCAAGACTCTTAACGTTTTAGTATTTTATTCATATGCTAAATTATAAACATAAAATAATATATTTATTGTAAAGGTTCATAATAATTAATAACTTAATAATTATATACCTACAGACGTACAACATTATTATTAATCTTTTCTAGTTAAGCTTTTTTTTTTAGAAAGAGTCCAGTCGTTCAATATTATAATATGTGCTTATAACTTAATAATTTTAATTACATTTTCTCCATATCACTAAATAAAAGTTCAAAATCTACAATTTACATTTAGTTCAATTAAAAATATTTTATTTAATTAAAAATATTATTAAATAGATACTATAATTATTTCAATAATAAATTCGTAGGTAATTTATAATTAATCGTTTAAGAATATTAGGCCAGCAAAAGTAAAAACTATTAATATTACACACGAATACACGATTCGTTAATAATAACCGTGTTCAACACTTAAATATTAAAAATGAAAAATAGATGTAACGATTTCTAAAGAGACGAGTCCAGCTATTTATTCCAATATAATATAATTTAATATATATTTAAATACACCTTCCAAACATAGGCTTACGACTATCGAACAAACTATGGGTCAATTCCATTTGCGTAAGGTCACAATGATTCACTTACTTAGAAACCGTCCGTCATTTGCTATTCAGCATTACCATTTAACTGCCTCACAGGTAAGTGTATGTTATCTCATCAATGATTATTGTATAAAAAAAAAAATCACTGGGCAGTTGTCACTAATTGCAATATCGTGTATTATAAGACTGCATCATAAAATTAACTAGTTTTTGTATCATATTTCATTAAAACAATTTATTACTATATAAACGTATTGTTATTATTATTTACGTTGCAAATAGTCCAATAATTTTGAATGAAAAATGATTTTATAATAAATGTATAAAAATAAAATGATGCATGTTTACAGCTTTAAAATTTAATTTAAAATTATCATTTGACCTATGCTTAATCTTGGAATATCTATTTTCATTTTTAAAAAAAAAACACCTTTGGTATTGTTATTAATCATTATTATAAGTAGGTAGATACTTTATAATGTAGTACATTATCATTTTTACTACTATATATAATTCTATAATAAAATTTAAATTATATTTAGTACCACAATATAAATTTATAGGCATTTACACATACAAGTATACTTTACGTGTATTTATTGAATGCAGTATGCTAATCGTTTTAAAAATGTATGTTCGGCTAGTTCGTCATTCATAATCATGGACTAAAATGACGTCATTAAACATTTTTTTTTTTTATTTCTAGTAAGATGAATGAGAAATCTTGTAAAAATGTTTAAACTTTAGGTGTTATAATCAAACATAAATCAAATGCATTTTTAAATACAAAATAATTTTCAAATTATTTCTTCTAAATTCTATCTTTGTTATTTTAATAAATTTGGTTAATACTTGAACTTTAAACAATAAATTATAAAAAAAAATTGCAACTATGTCTTTTCAATTTTTTATAGGTATAGTAGGAATAAATAGCGAGAAAAATCGTAATAAATTGTCAAGTTTCTTCGCTAAAAATAAAAATCTAATCATATTGTATATATACATATAGATCATAAATTAACTTTAAAAAAAATGAAAAATTTCAATTGTCCATAAATATTGCAAATAACACAAAATATTTTGAAATTTATATTTCTATTTTTAAAAAATGCTAATGCAAATGTTTTAAGAAAACTTAGAATCTAAAAACGTAATATCTATTTATTTTTGAATTATCACAAGTACGAAATAGATTTTGTCAAAAACTAATTTTGCATAAACATTTTAATTCTTAATTAATTTTTTTTTCTATTACCAATTAATTTGAAAAATATTTGAACTTGATTATTTAAACCTGCAGTGTTTTCCTTTCTGAGAACTAACTATTACCAATATTCTTTGTAGAACTAATACATTTATCACTCCAATAGCGTAGCATACAATATAATATTATCTTCCATTTTTGGTGTATAGATAATTTACTATTCACACACATACACTATCAGGTTAGGTTAAAGAACTACACTTTTGATGACGATTATTAAACGAAAAAAGTAACTATTTTGTATACATCATAGCGTATTATTTTATTCTTAGATTAACATTTTAAAAACAGATATCAATTTTTCAATAACTTGACTTTATTACGACTTTTTCTTTTTTTTTTTCTCTAGGTTAGGTAAGATCATAGTAAGTATTAATTAAAATTACAAAATCATTAATATTTTTGGCCTAAATTTGAGTTTTAAAATTAGGTGGGAAAGTGAAAGCATAAATTAAATTTTACATGCTGTTAAGTTTAAAAATATATTTCAATGGCATGTGCAATATTTCTTAAAGACTTGAAAGTAATAAAATTATTATTATAAATGGTAGGCATCTCTAATGAGTATACCACTCTTCTGTATATTAGTTGTCAAATAAGTTACTGTAATGGAAGTATTAAATTTAAATTCGATGATATATCATTGCATATGAAAAACGATTCAAAGTTGAGACCTATTAGCTTTTATATCACTTAGTTAATATGTTTTTTTTATATTTCTATTAAAGTAATCTGTTTAACTATTAGTATAATATAAGGTAAATTTAATTTTTACCAAAAATATTGAATTTATAATATTATTGATATTTTCTTTTGAGTAAATACTAAGTTGGTAAAAAAAGGTATTAATATCTTAATATTAATCTACATATTTCGAAAATACCATTACGTAATCCAAAATTGATATTTTTGGAAAAGCTTCCCACAGTAATTTTTTCTCCATCAAAAACTTTAAAAATGTTTAATAAGAATCTTCATAATTTTTTATTAAAAGAAATAAAAAAAAGTTAAACGTGACTCCGTAAAAAAATCCATAAAAGTATTTGAGTTAAAAATGTTTAGAACATTGTATTTTCTCTCATAAAATAACTATTTTTATTTGACGTTGTAATTTAATTATGAATCGCCATAGATTAATACAATTTTCACTAAATGTTTATATTTTCATTTTTTATAAATAGTAGAATTTTTAAACTATTTTGACTCTTTTTGAACTATTTATACATAGGCATATAAAATTGTCTATATTTTTTTTTTCCAAAAATAATGTTGTCCAAAAATATGTCGCTCTTATATCTGTATAAAATATAAAATATTTATATTATATATTTTAATATTTGTATGCATTTGAACAGTGTCGTTTGTCTAATGCAATTGATTAGCTCTTGATAATTATGTTGAACTTATTAATTAAAATTTGTGTGGATGAATGTATAGTTAATTAAAATAATATTTTTTGTATTAAATTCTTGATGGCCTATGTCCTATAATAAAAATTCTAAATTACCATACATTTTTAGATTATATATTATGTTATAGGAGGTATACTGTAGAGTAGGTAATTATTTAAATACCTTGCTTGAGGTTTGAAATATGATCATCACGCCACTGCATTTGAAGTTAAAATGTTTATAAAATTTGTCAAAATAACAAAAAATACAACTACAAATTATTTGCAGAATACAATTGATAAAATCTTAAATTTTTAGTAATTCATACTAAAACTAAAAAAAAAATATCTAAGCACAATTTTTTTTATATAGTTCTAAAACAATATTCACTGGAACATAGAATTTATAAGTATGTAACATATTATTATATTGTTATTTTTTGTACATACAATAATGTTTGAAAATGCAATATTTTCGCTTTACCTAATAATAATAATAATATCAAAAAACATAACATGAAATATATTTAGTGAAAAGTTTCAATTCTTTCTTGAATTCCAGCGTTGCGTAATACCAACAAAAACAAAATACTTGAACAAGGACGCGCTGCTAGTTAGGTTATATACTATAATATAAAGTAACGATATGCGATTAAAATGTGTCATTTCTATGTTTTCAGTCCCTCGTCGCAGGTTAATGGTTAATGTAATATTCATTCATAAATTGCCTGTTAAAGTGATAATAATATAAGATCATTATTATTTATTATATATATATATATATATATTTATAGGCACGGTGCTTCCATTTATTCGTTACGAAAATATGTTATTTTCGTACCCTCGGAATTCTAAGCGCCGGTCGAGATGTATATTATTCTAATATCATTCAGCGCGCGTTGCCCGGCACGAGAAAACCACTTGTAAAACAAACATTCTTCGTGATCACGGTTCCACCTTAAAACGCTTAGCTAATATTATGTCGTAGTGTCCTGTTCCTCAAAATCGTCGTCCATTATTAGTCCAGAAATAATAACGATATAGCAATAACAATAATTATACGAATATTAACATATTATGTACATTATAATGCATATACACCAATAAAATAAAAAATAACATCTCGTTATTATTTCGAACACGTACATTTTGAAAGGAGGGATTACGCAATTATCTATATAATATATTTTGTTATCATCTCGTTATGGATGCGGTACATTATCGTCTCTAACACGGAAACATGACATTAAAAATGTTATTTTATCACACCTGGTTATACGTTTTAAACTATTTTTAGATATGCTGTAATAATATAAAACACGATTATTCACACACCGACTTTTCCATTAATAATGCATTTACTCCAATTCTGATTATTGAAATTGGTAAATATATAAGTATCCTCAAGATGTTATACCTACCTCAGGACTATGTTTTCAAATATTAAATTAAATTAAATTAATACTAGCATTTTATGTATGCAATTTTAGGAGTGTCTTATAGAGTAACTATTTAATCTTTTTTAATGAAAATCGTCTTTTTTATTGTAAATGTATAACAAGACATTATTATAAATCAAAACCAAAATTCTCTAATCAGTACTTATAGAAATTGAGTTAAATAGCTTTGTATATTAATGAATCATCAATAATGATCATAGGCCTGTGGTAATAACTAATAGATTAGGAATAGACATCAAGACATGAGGATTTGAAAATGATAAACATTAATATTTTAAAGTATCGCCACTTTTTATATTCTATATATATTGTGTAAATATAATTAGTACTAGACTAATGCAAAATTAAAGAAAAAATCGCAAAATATTAAATTAATCAATAATCAGCTATTTGTCTATTCATCTATATGATTTATTGACGCATTATTTGCTCATTAAATTTAAGAGATCATCTAAATAATTTGTTTTATAACATGCCATCAATGTTTCATATATTTTATATTTCATGAAAAATTACCAGAAACTTATAATTTCGTAAAACATCGTAGTACTTGTTTGAAAATATAGACAAAAAGTATACTCTAGATGATGTGAATAGGCTCATTGGATAAGAGGTTTAAATTGTTTAAAATTGGATTAAATATTTTTAAAATTACATTTCGTAGACAAAGTTTACAAAATGCATTGCAAAAGTCCCGATTTTTTGAATGGCAATAAAATAACCAAAGTAATAAGAGGAATATCGTAATTATTTGTTAAAATATCTAATTTTTTCAAAATTTAAACTATAGACTAACTACAGAATAACTAGAAAAAGAAGTGTATATGTGTGTATTTCTAATATTTTTTAATTGCTTTAAATAAAATTTATAAAAAACTATAGTGTAATAAATTTTCAATTATTAGCTCTTAAAATTTAAAATTTTGTAATTTACTAACCATTTTAAATAAATAACAAATTTTTGATAAAAATCATATCGGGGATCTAGTCTACTCGAAAACTATATGATAGTAAGCACTAAACCACTAAATATTTGTGACATATAAATATATAATGTATTACTGCAAACCGAAATATGAATATTTTTCAATTAATCTTAAATTATTTTATTTTCCAGGAGTCTGGGGGGGGGGTTCCAGAATAATTCGGTTATACCATTTGTTGAAAAAATTACTTATCCTCCTGATGAGATATTGCGTGAATCACTGGAATATTCTACAATATATACCTATGATATGTGTATGTGATTTCCGAGAAGGAAAATTTTCCAATAAAAAAAGAAAACACCTAACTAAACCTACAAACCAATATCATCGTATCTATGGCCATGTGTGGAAAATACCAGACATTTTTCTTTTTTTCACGCCAAACAATAAAAATATGACGACAGTTACATTAATACAGGCGACTACGTCTGCAGTCGTATAATACCAGCTGTACGGTTGGCGGGACTTATTATTATTATTATATGGTAATTGGAGACGAAAAACAGGATAATTATTTAGAGGCGCATCATGCGATGTCTAATAATAATAATACGACGTGCGATAATATTGACCGCGTGCTGTGTCTCTTCGATGAAACATTACCTCGTGTATACCTATAACGGCTATAACCTGCATTTACCTGCAGTGTAAGACACGCCGTATGTGCACGTTATTTTCGAATACCTATCATATGAGCCATTTGGTTTGTGTGTGTGAAGGTGGTGTATTATTTTTTCCTAGAAATTCCACCAGATCATATTTTCACGATAAACGAGCGCGCCGAGCTGCTGCAACCTGTGAGTTCTGAAATGTTTTCGTGTTTCCGACGTGAATATTTTTATAATTTTCAAAACTACGCGATAAAACTTGACGATCGTATACACTATTATAATATTATTGGTACACGGCAGCATAGATAATTTTGGTTTTTTATTATGTTCTTTCGAAATCAGCGGATTCTATACTTATGTGTCGTACACGTGTACAATAGTATTAGTATTATTACGCTACACGTCGGCCGTAATACCCAATATTATTATACTGTAGTAGTGTAGTTGTATACTACGTGTATAGATACCTCCTAACAGATAATATACATACGAGCTAACGACAGCGCTGTGATACTGAAAGGAATCATTTCGAATGGCACATCAAAATATTTACAAATTATTCGAATACCTACGCGTTAACCGTCAGCCTTGGTCCCCTAACTGAAATTTATCGTAAAAACGTATAGTTACATAACAAACATACGTATCTAATACAATACAGTAATTATTTCTATTGGTATATTTTTTATCTCGTTGTTGCTCGAAGTAATCTCCGCAATTATTAAAGTCATTGTCAATGTATTTGTGTTATATAACATAGTAAACGGGGTCATGTTCCGGGAACGCGGATTACAATTTATCGCTTCCGAGTTCAGAAAAACGACACAATCGAATAATCTGGCTATAAGTCCATTCTCGCGAAACTGATATTCAGAAGTCAGAAGAAACCAGATAGTACAATAATTTTTGTGCACGTCGTTATGTGAATGGTTATATAATATTATGCTCAGTAATAATGAAACATTCTTGAAAAAATAAGATTAATGTCATGAAATCGATTAATTATAAATAATAATTATAATAATTTGTTAAAATATTATATACTTGTAATGTTTTAGCCCACATGGCATAAAGCCCGGGAAAAATTGTGACAAGTGTTAAGAGGACGTTATAATCGCATGTGTTATCTCTGTCTTACTAATGTAGATCATAGCAAATTCTCGTTCAGCAGAACACATTTTGTGATGTTAGCTTTAATATTAGAGTAAATTTACCTATTATCAAATTTAAAGGAAAAAATATTATCTAGAAAATGTCATATGTTTTTATTGATTTTAACATTTAAAAGTGAGTTATAGCTATGTAAAATATTACAGCTTAACAATATTCATAACTCACTTTAAAATGATAATATCAATTAAAACATATGACATTTTCTAGATAATATTCTTACCTTTAAATTTGATGATAGGTAAATTTAATCTGATATTAAAGCTGACATCACAAAATGTGTTCTGCTGAACGAAAATTTGCTATGATCTACGTTAGTAAGACAGAGACACCACATGCGGGTATAACGTATTCTTATGGTAAGGCGATGTCAATTTTAGATTAAAAACAATGTATACTTAATCAATATAATGTTAAAACTGACGACATGAAATGAGATCTGTTGAACGTAAATTTTATATGTTCCTTGTGGGTCAGAAAACAAACGGTACGCCGACATCCTCTTAAGTAGTGTCCATAGTAAGTATAGTTAATATTTTCAATAAAGTATAGTTATTTAAAATTTTAAATACTTTGCGGTTTTAACACAGTAAAAATGTATTCAATGCTTTAGAATCAATTTATATATTTTTTTCTATGCCTAGCCACTATGAAAAAAAAAAATGTATGAAAGTCAAATTAAAAATGAATGTGATAACTGATAACATTATTAATAATCATGCGTTTTTAGTATATTAGTGACACTCTTTAGACGTTCAGTTATAAAAACTACAAGCAGTATAGGTAATTAAGAGTTGCAAAACAACTGTTAATAATTTAAAAGAAGTAGAGAAAGATAATGATGAAATATTAGTCGAGATATTGGTAAATATTAAAAATATATTAAAGTTATGGTAATAAATTATGACATAATATGTCATATATTATTTTTATACGAATAGTGGCCATAATATTGAAAGGAGAGTTTGTTGTATATTTACATTTTTATTATGAATTATGTATTAGTTAATATTCAAATTTGGAATTATAATAAATCACAAATGAAAATTGAAACTTTATGAAAAACTGATATAATAATGTTATTGTAAATAAAAACATTTGAGACCTACGTGTTAACCATCAACCTTAATCTCCTAACTAAAATTTATCATAAATGTAGTATTATAGTTACATAATAAACGCAAGGCATATTATATACAACAGTACAAATTCAGAAAGTTTTCAATAAAAAATAGCATAAATTTGAAAATGCCTGGTAAATAGTATGTTTTTATTTACTACGTACCACTGATTTTACTAAAGTCTAAATCTAAAAGTTCACCAAGTTCAGAATTAGCTAAGTGAGTTGAAAACTTTTCAGAACTCGACTTTGAAAAAAGGGAATCAATAAAAAGCATCCAATTAATACTATAGTAATAATTTACATAATATGTTGCATACTATTTTATACATTCTACGTGTAAATAATATTTTGTTGACATAAACGTAGTTTTATTTTAAACTAAAAAGTAATATAAATAAAAATAAATTGAAGCGTGTACCAAGAGTAACAAAACAATATGTTTGAAATATTCTCTATAAATGTTATCGATTTTGAAGTCAAAATCCGATCCTAACTTTTAAAATCAGTTATAGTTATACCTTATACACTAATCTTGTTGTGTATAACAGGAATTCTATCCAAATATGTGTGTACTATTAAAGACCACACAACCGATCTTTTTATTGTATAAGAAGAATAAAAACATACGTCTGGTCGACTATGATTCGAAATACATTCATCTATCTGGCTATAATAATAAATAATGATATTTTAAAAACATTTTAATCTAAATATAAATTATACTTATTTTATTATTATGATTAATGACGGGTGTGGGATTTTGGCTCTAAAATATTTATTTTATACTTTGATTTTAAAGGTACCCTTGTGACTACTAAAATCTAATTACGTTGATAAACACGATGCAGTAATATTAATTTAATTTGTTCGTCTTTCCATGGGCAATAATCAAAATTATGTATAATTATGGGTTACCTGTAGTGATTTAAATTTTGAATTAGAATCTCTACAATTTAATAACAAAGATGCAATATTTAATATTAATTGGTGAGTTTAACACAGAAGCAATAGTGTTATTTGAAAGTAGTGTCGTAAATCGTAATGATATGCATATTAAAATCGTAAATATATTAATCATTAATAAATCGTCGAGTTTAAAATTATAGTCTAAATAGAAATTGGTATATAATTTGAGAACATTTTATTTTTTAAAAGGTCAATGATTAATAATACTAATATAACTAACACGGTACGGATACAGACACTTTATATGACATAACTCATGATAAACATTCTAACGAACTTGTTAGTTATTATTATAAGTGAATATGATTATTAACAACCATAGTGATATAAAATCTAATCATAATAATTGCACATAAAATAATATGATATCAATAATACCTAATTATTGATTATATAAATAATATATGCAGTTATCACATATAATTTTTATCGGTAGGAATTCTGCGTCAATAATTATAATAAAACAATACTATAGAACACAATATTGTACTTTAGGTTATCAAAATACTTTTTTTTATAAGTATATTGGACGTCGCTTTATATGACTCGCATTGGAAACAGCAAAAAGTATCTTATAACCGAATGAATGTTATAGGCGAAGTGGTGAAAAAAAAACAAAAATGTTAATTGCATATTATTATTTATACATTTTATTTTACTACATATTTAGTTTTTATTTTAATCAACTTTAATACATACTACATTGTACTATTAATAAATAAATTAAAAAATTATAATCAAAAATTAAAATTATATGATTATAGAAATTATTACATGTTAGAAAAAAAATATTAATTTTGTATGTACATATTTATTATTTCTGAAAACAATTTGTAATTTTGATTTGTTTCGAATTATGTTTTAATAATTCCAAAAATATACTCTTCATACTCATAAAAACTAATTTATTTCTAAATTTTAACCAACAATTTTTTATTTTCTTTCTATCACTTTTTTTTTTTACTAAGTTTGAGTCTTATAATCGAATTATTTATAATGTATTTGAATACGTTCGGATCGTTACAGACGATTTTGAGTCTAATAAGCGACTGAACCTTATTTTTGTTAGTCTTATAAGCACACATCCTCTGTACAAATAAATATTACGTTAAGAAGATGACTTGCCCACACGTATTGTCTCCGTCTTTCAAGTAATCATATAACATTGTAAATTTGCATTCAGTCGTTTAAACCTTAATAATTTTAATACTACAGTGAATTTAATGAAGGTAGTGTTTTGATATTTTTATTTTAAATCGAGTTTTGCGCATTTTTAGATCCATCACTTCAAAATTAAAATATCAACAAAAAAATACCTTCAACAAAACACAGAAATTTTACTTTTAAGTTTAATAATTGGTAAATTCATTCTGTAACATTAATAAAAGCAAAGCTAAATGAGTATTGATGAATGTAAATGTACTATGCTCCGCACCTTCAATTTACACAAGAAATGCATCGAAAAAATTGAATTTTAAATAATACCTAATAAGTACAATTATACGATTTCGGGTGTATAAAAGTATAATGTGAAATTAAATAGCGACAAGATAATTCTATTTCATTCATGTGGTGCGCTCTGGAAGGCCATCGATCTGACTCGCTTGCCTGGATGATATTGCCGGTAGATAGCTATGTTGTTACTGTTGTACATTGAATGCTTCAGTAGCCGGCCGTATCTATCTAAAAATATAATAAAATGTAAATTTTTAGTAACTTTAAACTGGTATTTATGTTATGATTTATGACTCTTCACTATAAATTTTAAATTTTGAAGTAGTTTAACAAACATGTAAAAATATGACAAGTAGAACAAAATTATATAGAATAAAAATTAATAATAAAATATATATTTAAAAATTAAACATATACCCCAGGAATTTGTAGACTAATATTTTATAAAATTAAAAAGAAATTAAAAATTTCGCTTATGGGCTCCCTATAACACCCACAATGTAATTTTTTTTTAATTTAAATATAATAAGATCTGAATCTCCGATAGTTTCAAATTTAATTTTATAAAAAATATTACATTCAATATTCTTACATAAATGTATTATAAAAATTAATTTTCTCAAATTATGACATTCTATACTTAAGATCTTAATTTACTAGAAAATCATTTTTAATTCATTAAAAAAAATCATTTTTCAAAAACAATTTTACTTTTTACTATTTTTTATATGCACTTATTACTTTTTAAGCTGCTTACTTTGTATATACTATTTTATGAATAATTTTCGGGGTATCTTTACATATAAAAATGAAATTTTCAACGATAATAGTTAAGTAAGCAAAGCAATAATTTAATAGTACCTATTTTACGTTTTGATGAACGCGTATACATATAAAAGCTAAAATTTAATAGAGTACCTTAATATCATTTCACACCCTTTATCGTTCGATTAAAAATTAATTTTAAGATTCTTTAACTAAATAACTATTCCTTTAAAATATAATATAATATAAAATAACTCCCAAATATATTCTTCATTTAAAAAAAAGTTAATTCAAAAAAGTAGAAACTTAAAAAACAGATAATGATCAAAAAATAAAATAAAATTGTTTTTAATGTTATTTTTTATGACTTCAAGTTATGACCATGTATTCGGCCCACTGGCCTTGTCTTATAGATTTAAAAAATGTCTTAATATTTTGCAAACTAATTGTGATTAATTGAAAATTGGTTTTTAAAATTTTTAAACCAATGTTTTATTTTTCTTTGTTGAATTGTATGTTGATATTAAATTGTATTTATTTATTTGCTTAATTTTTCAATGGCAACGTTTTTTGATGGATATACTAGTATTTAGGTACTAGTAAAAATTGAAGGCTAAAAATAAAAAATAAAACTAAATTAACTAATGTCAATAACAAATATAATCAATTGATGGAATAAATGGTTATAGGAGATAGATGATAGGGGGTGGAGTCAGTTGAAATAGGATAAACTTATAAAGGTATTTTTGCTTACATTTAATATTTTATTATTTTAATGACTTATTTATAAATTCTAAAACCAATTACAAATAAATTAATTATTTAAAATTAAAATGCAATTCAATTGCACATTTTTCAAATCCATAGAACAAATTCGATGCAAACTTACTTCACAAAACTTGTTCAAATTAAATAAAAATTTTTTTTAAACATTTATAGTTTTTGATGTAATAAGTCTTTCACATTTGAAAAAATTATTTTGATTTAATCGATAATCTTTAATATAAGCATTGAATTTAATGTACTTTAAAACTATGGGGCATGCATATTATATACCTTATACTTCTTTGGGCATAAGCATGGGAATACAATTTCAAACATAGATTATTTATTTTATTTTATAAGAACAACTTTGAATTTGTCTCTTTCTTGTTTTAAATTCTGAACAAAATGCATTAATATTATTATTACTAAGTTATAAGTTGTAAGTATGGGTAACTGACCTTAAGTGAATTAAGTAGCGTTTTATTAAATATTTGAACAAAAACAACAAATTTCCAATAAAAGATATAGGACCTTTTCAAAAACGTCTTACAAAAACTGTTGGGTTGGTTTAAATTATGTATTTTGGATAACATATACAAGCTTATGTTTAAGGGTAAAGCTATTGGTTTTGATATTGTATTGAATTAACTTAACGTGGGAATATAATTTTCTATATTTGTAGGTATGTTAGTTGTTATAAAATTAACATTTTCAAGTGAATTATATTATCTTATAAGAGTACCAACGTGTAAAATAATGCAATTTAAAAATAACTTATATTATTTTATTTAGAGCAATGTCGAAATGGAATAACAATAATTGAACAATTGTTCTATAGATTTTTTGTCTTTAATATGACTATAGTCTATGGATATCTGTTATAGTTACATATTGTCAAAGTTCCACATAAATTCATAAGAGTAAACTTTAAGATTTATTTTAATATAACGTGAGCTAAACTGATTTCAAATAAATTACGTTTTTTCATGTTAACTTTTTGATTTTTTATTTAATGAATATATTTTTATTTTTGTTATTATATTATGATTTATACAGGTAGACATTAGTTGGTTAAAAATTAGAACTTATACATAAGAAAATCATTACACAAATTTAATGATTTTAAATAAAGTTAAACAAATTTCTAGTTTTAATAGTATAACGAAAAGTGTACAACAAATCGTAATAACTTTAGCGCGAGATTTGTGAAAAATAAAATAGGTAATTACTTAACTTATTTTTAACTATATTCATAAGTAAATATTTTTCTTTGTAGTAACTTAACACTTTTTAAGCTTATTATTTAAATATATTGTTTGTAAACTATTTATAAATTATAATATGTAACATTTTAAAGTTAATTTAATTAACTCAACTTGAAAAAAAATGACTAATTTACAAGTAAAAAAAGACTAATTTGTAGTAATAACACTGAAAAAAAAATCGTGTTTCGTTTTAAATTATTTTTATAAAATCAGGATATGGAGTTTCATAATAATGAACTATACAATACTATCGAGTGCCTTTAAATTTGAAATAAAATTTTTACAATGACATTTTTTGTAGTAAACTACAAAAAAATACTATCATTATTATATTTGATGTAAGTAAAACTACAGTGTTGTTTTTAAAACCAATGACATAGTATTGATCACCCGTTCTGTTTAGAGTTTAGATTCCAATTAATCTCATGTTTTTGTAATATGATGTAATAGTCCATAATGTATCAATATCGTATATATTTGAAAATGAACAACGCTACAATCGTGTCGAATTTAGAACTCTTGAACAGTATATTGTGTACCTAATTTAAGTGGTACATATATTCTATTATTATTGATTTAAAACCCTCGTGTCGTGCCATTTGTTTGTCTTTGTACTAAAAACAACTCTATGTGAAGGTCTTATAATTTTTTATAAATATATACACATCAAACACACAGTCAACCTACTGCAGTGCAGCAGCCATGTACACGTGATTGTTTTCGAAAATAAGAGCTATTCCAAGTTTAACAAATACACAATTAATGTGCGCTATACGTATATGTTTCACAGCGTACCACATACATCGTAGAAGAAGTAATTGAAATTGAAATTGTGTCAGCTTACACATTATATACATTATATTAACTCTACAGAATGATATTGTACCCAGTATCGGTTTTCTCGTGTTATAGAATTTATTTTCACTGGTTTTCGAGAAATCTGTGGACATTTTTATCATTTTTTTTATACTGACTAAACTAGAATAAATGTAATTTGAGATTAAAACGCGAGTATAAATAATTTTGATGGAATCGCGTACTATGAAAAAATACAATTGTTAAAAATATTTTGTAAATATTAATACGATCAATAAATTAAGTGTCAAGGAGGTAATTTTTTTTTTTTTTTGTTAGGTAAAGGTCAATTACATGTAAATTTTAAATTACAAAAAGTAAAAAATGATCAATGTTAAATATTATTGAAATGCTGTGAGTAATTTTTTACAATATCAAATCATAAAAAAAAAAAATTAAATCAATAGATTTAATTATTTTAGTTATTAATTTTAATTCAATACTTAGCAATTGTTTGAATACTGTTTAAAAAATAAAACAATACGTTTTGTAAAATTGTATATCATTTAGAAAATTTTATCTTCATCATATGTACTTCATATATCATATCATATTATAAATAATAAATTAATCTATTACAGTGATACGTGGTTAATTATAAATAGGTATATCGTTCTCGTTGATAATTAACATTGATATGGTTTTTTTCGTGTTATATGGATTCAATCTAATGGTTTTTTTTTTATATATATAATTAATTTACTATTTTATTTAATATATGTTTATATTGTATCATAGTATTAAATAAAATAAATTACACTCAACGTTTAATTTTAGATACATAGTCCTATTATAATATTCATGATAATATATCGTGATATATATAATATCGTTGATTACGAATATCAGTCATAAAAAATACCAAAACCATTGAATAAATTATAAATATGATTATTTTAAAATTTTACATTATATATATTTTAAAGTACCTAACATCTATTATGATGTGGAATAATAATTTGTATTCAATACGGTAAGTTTGTATTATTACGAATACGTAAGTTTATATGTTTTACTTTTATCCTTTACAAAATTACCAGAATTTAATACATTTTCATTTTATTTGTATGTAATACACACAGAATATTCCTATTCCACAACACAAACAAACTTCATAAAAAATAATATATAATCTTCAGATTCAGTGCTGCAATGAATGTATTGATTTTACAATGATGTACCTATATTTTTTATTTTTTTTTTTTTTTAGGTATTTGAAGAGCGAAGAAACATTTTATATATATGAAAAAAATGCTTTGATTATTACTTTGAGGGTGATCTCTAATAGAAAATGACTTTTTATTAATACTTTAGAGATTCAAAAGTAATAATTCTCAATATGTTTCTACTTTCAAAACTATCAGGAATTATAAAAAAATGATACTAACATTTGTTAAAATTTGAATGTTATTATTAAAATAAAATTTGTTTGGTAATCTTGGTAAATCATTGAACTAATAAATTTAACACATCTATTACAGTGACCTACTATAACTGGGAACTTGGCAACTACTGTACAGTAAAATGGCTACCTATTTGTTGGCCTTTTTTTTTATTTAAGATAAAAAATTAATAAATTTAATTTTTAATTTTCATACAATCAAAAATATAAATTCTTAAATGACTTTTGAAAGTAATTCATAAACTGTATGTAATTTATATTATAATTTTAACTATTAAATGGTACAAAATGGTATTCGATATTCGGTATACTTTCTTGATCAGTTAAATTATACTAACAAAATATTATTTAAAAATAATATAATAATTACTTACGGCGAATTTAAAATATATAAATATCATAAGTTATACGAATAATATGGTAATTCAGTTTATATTGTACGTTGTAGGTACATGACTAGTATTATCTATATAGCCATAAAGGTATATTAAAGATTATGATTATGTGCTAAATTTAATGTTATAAAAAAAATATGTATTAAAACGTGTTTGTTACTGTCCACTGCATGTGGAAACAAATCCAACAAACGAGGATATTTAATATTTATACATTAGGCATACTCGTATAATCACAATACCTGAACATTAATGCATAGTAATTATTGTGTTTTTAGATAATCGAATTCAAA
>NC_040879.1:616166-673842 GCF_003676215.2 Rhopalosiphum maidis | reverse complement strand
CAACTTTAAATATATATATTGAGGGATGTGAGAAATATAAAAAAAAAATACAGCTTATTACCTAATTTGTATACTAAACTTAAATATACCGGTAATAACTTGTACCAGTAATATTTTTAATAGTAACTATTATTATTATTGATAATACACACCATTAAACACTGGCTTAGTGGAAATGGTCAAGTTGAAAATTTAACATATCTTAACTGTTAGTGTTCACATCATAAATTCAAAAGATATAGTATATAATATTCATCATTCAAGGATCTTTCAATATGTTGGTGAAATCTTTTCTTATTAGGTCCGTTTGTTGCACACAGTCAGTATATTTAGTCTGACAATCGTCTATTAACATTGTTATCCTTTCTGATAGTTGATCGAACCGTTGTTTATTAAACTTTCCTTGATTGAACAATACTTCATTAGTTTCTTCCAAACCCATAATTTGTAAATCAAGTTGATGCAAAGACTCTTCTAATTCTATTATTTCCATAGAACTATTATCTATATAATATTTTCTAAAATAACAACAATTTCTCATAAAATATATCAAATGTGACCAAACTTAATAATAAGTAAGTATTAAGGCATAAAATAATATACTTTGCTTCTTCCTCATTTAATGAATTTTTTTTACTAAACAATTCAGATAGATTTTCTTCCTCAATAATTTGTTCAAAATGCTTGCTCATCAGGTTACTGATTTGAGATTTTAATGTAGTCAATAAATTTGTCACATTCCTTTTACTTTTTAAAAATGATATATCGCCCATTATGTTTTTAAACTCTTCTGGACTAAAAATAAAAAATTAAAATTAAAATGTTTTATAGTTTATGTAGTTATCTACATAAATAATCATGTCAGTATAATATTAAATTATAGAAATTGTATTTAAATTACCCAACACAATCACTAATTTCTTCAAATGTCTTGTTGACAGCTTCGAGAAATTTTGTATACCTGGGTGGATCCTTGGACACTATTTCCTTAAACGCTACACTTATATTCATATGATCAGATGACAATGGATGAATGTTGAAGTTTTGTACTTCATTTTGTGGTTCGTCGGTGACCATTGGTTGGTATACAGCTTTATTATCCATTCTAATATTTTCTGACAAACAATTATGATATATTGTAACAGTATTGTGAGCATAAAATGTGTATATTGATAATAATAATTGTGTTACATGTATAAATATATAATGTAAGTTTTGAATGATAAACAATATATCAGATGGTTATCTAGTCATAAGTAGGTTAAAATTAAATTGATGTTGATCAAAGTCATTCATAGAAATATTTAGACATATAGTTGTACAACTTAAAAAAAAAAGGTTGGTCGGCTTAAATGGTTAGGACTTAAGCTTTCTTTAACTGATGGTTGGAAACCGATAATATCACATGCTTACATTCATATTAAACTTCAATTTATTCATGGATACTTTGTTTAAAATCAAAATTAAAATCACGCGAATTAAACAAACGAAATTCCAGAAAAATAAACATTACATTTTTTGAAATATTAACAGATTATGAACTCACTTTAGTAATCAGTAGTTCGATGACTCACTGCTGTTGCCAGAACTTAAGATATTAGACGTTGCTCCGGTTACTTAATAGCTACAACTATAACTTTTGGTCGTAGCTCGAAACTCGTAACTTTGTAAGTAAAAATACAAAAATATTAAGAACTCACAAGTAATAATAACAACTAAGATAAAAAAACGTTCGAAATTTGAATCCTTATCACGAAAAGGACGTACACAATGTTTTCGCCACGGAATTATTATTTATTATCAATAAAATTTGTTATCGTTGTTAATTGATAATAAACCATTGATTAAATAAATAATATGTCCATGTCTATTATGTTACATTCACGGGCTACTACACGTTTGTTACTTTGTTAGTTCATTACGAAATAATCTACGAACTTACATGATTTATATACCACGTTATAAGACATCGTTAAGTATATACTTAAAAGTTAATCCTGATGTATGCATGATAAAATAAACATTTCATCATACATTTATAAAGTTACTAACCGTAATATCGTCTACAATCTAAAAAAAAATATCAATATATATTTTTATTGCTAAATTTAGCCATGATAATATGGTATGCACATAGCATGAATAGGGGTGACTTGGGGGACGTTTGAAAATAAATGATGTAGGTAGGTTTACAAATGGTATAGTATAGTATATTGTTGATATTTTGTTGTTGTATTGAAGTACACAACTTGTAGGCTATTAAAATGTGTTATAATGTGTTATGATTGAATAAAGTACGTGACGTTTATGTTTCAATTTCCATCATATTATTTGCATAAGGTTTTTTTTAGTTAGCCTCCTAGAAATCTCAATGGATTTCCGCCTATAGGTATGCAAGATTTTTAACTCCAATTATATCCACGATTTACGATATCGATATATCTTAATTTAAAAATAAGCTTAGATATATTTATATATCTTAAATTGTGATTGTACTTTAATTAATTTTGTAAATCGTAGCAACACTGATCAAAAGACTCGTGACCAACGTAGATAAGACTGTGAAGAGTTCAAAGTAGAAGAAATTAGTAGTTGTAGTTATAGTGTCTTAGTTATTCACTTAACACAATTTTATTAATTAATGTAATCTAGTTATAAAGATTTCATGTTTACTGTTATTTTCATTCAATACATTTTTCATTGTATTATTTGATTAATTTTCCTTAAATTCGGGACATATTTAATATAATAAGTAATTATTGCTATTTAATAATAATTTCTTGGTTTCTATTCAATCAACAGTAAGTTGTATTAACTAATTAAAAAAATTAATTTTAATAAGTATTCGGAGCTTCGACCACACCCTTTTTCTAATCATAATATTTACGACTTTATTACCTTATATCTGTTACATGTTTTGACTTAGCAAAGCTATTTTATAATGATGTTTTTTCTCTATCATTGACTTATAGAATTGTAAAAATGTTTCTATTTTAACTGAGAGTTTAAGGATGGTTTCTTGTAAACAATTTTATATTAGGGAACTTTGGAGGGTTAAAAGTAAAATTCCCAGTACGTTTCAAAATATTAAAATAATTAGGCAAAACAAAAAAAAATTGGAAGAACAAAAATTTTTTACTCAAACCTAACCAATTTTTGACAAAATCAATTGTTTTTCTAAGTGGGTAACTAATAAACGGATATCCATAGATAATTATATAGGTATTTTACTTATTGTTTATTTTAGCATTTTCTTTACATGATATAATTTAAAATATATTTTTTATATTTTAAATCTATTTATAGAAATTTAAAATTTCTGATTCTGAAAAAAAAAAAATAAACAGTCAAAACCTTGACGATTTATTGAAAGGTTTCTCATAAGTTGTTATTATACCTATTTAAAATTTCAAAATTACATGGTCTTTTTTTTAGAAGTATTTTAAGTTGTACTTGACAAAATTTGTAAAAATTACCAAAATCACTTAAATTATTTTGTAGTTAAGAATTTAAAAATTTTTAGAACTAAGGCTTGGATATGTAATACAATGTTTCTCATAAATATTTCATGCTATAACTAAAAAATCTAAAAATATAATGTTAACACAATTTTTTTATACATATTTAAAGTTCAAATTTGGACAAAATTAGATATTTAAACGAAAAATAATGTTTTTACAAATTCTTTTTCACATTAATTATTAATTAATGAGTGCTTTACATTTTTTCTCAAATAGTGACATTGTTTATAATATTATATCTCAATTTTATTCTAGATTATTTCAATACAAGTATCATGGGAGGTAAATTTAAATTTTCAATTGATCGAGGTGGTACTTTTACAGACATTTATGCTAAATGTCCAAATGGAAAAGTTCATGTTATGAAACTTTTATCAGTTGATCCAATCAATTATTCAGATGCCCCGCGTGAAGGCATAAGGAGAATATTAGAAACAGTAAAAATTTTTACTGCAAAAAAAAACCAACTATCTTAAAAAAATGTTTTTATTTTTCTAGGAAACTGGAAAAAGTATGCCACAAAGTGAGCCAATTGATAGTAGTTATATAGAATGGATACGGATGGGTACAACTGTTGCAACAAATGCTCTTCTAGAACGAAAAGGTGAACGTATGGCTTTGTTGATAACTCGTGGTTTCAAAGACTTATTACATATTGGCAATCAAGCTCGTCCAAAAATATTTGATTTAGTAAGATCTCTAAAATAATGATAAATTATATTTGTGCCTACTGTTTCTAGTACCTAATATGACTAATTTACTTATTTATATATTTTAGGAAATTGTAACACCAGATGTATTATATGAAGAAGTTATGGAAATAGATTGCAGAGTAATTAATTTAAATTGTGAAAAATGTGATCAACCAACTCCAATTTGGAAAGATAAGCCAATTGTCCGAGGTGTCACTGGTGAAGATATACTAATTTTAAAACAAATAGATGAAACTTCACTAAAAAATGACTTAATTTTATTAAGATCTAAAGGAATTAATAGTATTGCTGTTGCTCTAATGCATTCTTACACGTAAATACAATTTATATCTTTTTTTATTTTTTTAGTACAAAGTAGGTTATTATTTCTTGTTTTCCTATGTTAATACATAAATTAACTTAAGATTGTTTTGTATAAAAGTTAATAATAATATTAACTTTTATTTTAATATATAAATATTTTTGTTTTTAATTTATATGCAGTTATAATGAACATGAGCGTACTGTTGGTAGAATAGCTAAAGAAGTTGGTTTTGAACATGTATCTTTATCCCATGAAGTAATGCCTATGGTAAAAATTGTACCACGAGGGTATACAGCTTGTGCAGATGCTTATTTGACTCCACATATAAAAAAATATATTGAAGTAAATTAACGACATATTATATTATATGTATTCAAATTAATAGAATTAAAATAATTTCATATTTAGGGATTTGCTTCAGGATTTAAAAATAACTTAAAAGATGTTAATATATTATTTATGCAAAGTGATGGTGGACTAACGCCAATGAACAGGTAAAAAATATAAATTTTATGATTTTATGTGTCAAGTGCTGCATGTAAAAACAATTATTTTTGAAAACTTGTTTAGTTTCAATGGTTCAAGAGCTATTTTATCTGGTCCAGCGGGTGGTGTGGTTGGATACACAGCAACTACTCCTTATAAGCCTGTTATAGGCTTTGACATGGGTGGTACATCAACTGATGTTAGTCGCTATGATGGAACATTTGAGCATGTTTTTGAATCAATAACTGCTGGTGTTACAATTCAAGCTCCTCAAGTAAAAAATATTATTCATACATTAAATATAGTATATTTTATCCAAAATATTTTATTTAAATATTTTTTTTGTGTTTTAGCTAGATATAAATACTGTTGCAGCTGGTGGCGGTAGCAGATTATTTTTTAGATCAGGATTATTTATTGTTGGACCCGAAAGTGCTGGGGCTCATCCAGGACCAACATGTTATAGAAAAGGAGGTCCATTAACTGTTACTGATGCTAATCTAGTTCTTGGTAGACTATTACCTGAATACTTTCCTTCAATATTTGGTAAAACTGAAAACATGCCATTAAATAAAGAAGCATCCTTAAAAGAATTTGAAGCCTTGACTAATGAAGTATAAAATTATGAATTAATCTAAGTTGGAAAATTGTTCTCTACATATTATAGTGTAATATCTGGATACAGGTTAACAACTTTGTAAGACTTCAATCTGGAAGTTCAAATCTAATGACCCTTGAAGAAGTTGCAATGGGATTCATAAGAGTTGCAAATGAATCAATGTGTCGTCCAATTAGAGCTCTAACTCAGGTGAATTTAAATTGAATAATGTTATTGTTGTTTATCGATTTTAAACTTTATATACTTCTTATCAGGCAAGAGGATATGATACTAGACAGCATACACTAGCTTGTTTTGGAGGAGCTGGTGGACAGCATGCTTGTGCTATTGCACGTTCCTTAGGAATTGGTCGTGTTGTTATTCATAAATATGCTGGCATTCTGTCTGCCTATGGTATGGCATGTGCTGATGTTGTTCATGAGGTTCAAGAGCCTTGTGCATTAACATATGACATTGGTAAGAAGTTTGTCTAGCTTAAATCTATAGCAGGAATGGCAAACCTCTATGTACTTGCATGTCATAAAATTTGATTGTTTTTTTTTTTAAATTTAAAATATGCATACATCCATGATTTGAATGATAAAAAACAGTAAAATATTACATTATAAAACAATTTAAATATATTAAACATTTAAAGTATAAATGGCACACAAGTATGTTGAATGAATTCAATGGTTTTTTTATGACTGTTTTTATAGCAAACGATATTTTTTTGATCATTTGAGCGTGACACTAACTTTATTTTAAAAAAATTATGCAGACAGCTCACTTTGTGAGTTAAAATTATTTAATTTTAGTAAATTCTATGTAAAAATTAATTTTCATAAATAAAATTAAATGTAAGATATAAATATGTATATTAGTAGCTCAACGTATAATATTTTACTGTTTTAGGTATTTAATTAATTAATAACAATTATTATTATTATTAGAAAATTTTGAATATTTAAACGAACGAATCATTATGTTGAGTTCAAAATGTATTGATGAACTTAAAAAACAAGGATTCTCAGATAATCAACTACACACTGAACCATTTTTACATCTAAGATATGAAGGTACAGATTGTGCTCTTATGTGTTCAGCCAGTTATGATGGCACAGTTAATTCCAGCTTAGTTCATGGAGATTTTTTAAATGGATTTCTTACAAGGTTTATATGCTGTTTTCTAATATTTATTATTTATAGTTATTTAAATTTGAAATATGTTGTAGATACCAAAAAGAATTTGGATTCATACTATCTGGGCGTAAAATATATGTTGATGATATACGTATAAGAGGCATTGGTAAAACATTATTAAATATTGACAATGAAGAAGTTAAAACTGATGAACCTCCACAAATTGAATCAGTAAGAATTTTTTAAGGCTTTAAATGCCTTTAAATAAAAAATTTTATTAATATTAACTTTATGTTTTAGGTCAAACAAATATATTTTGAAAACATGGGTTATATCGATTGTAATATTTATCTATTTAGCAAGCTAAATATAGGGCATTTAATAAATGGCCCAGCAGTGATAATGGACAAATTGAGTACAATATTAGTCGAGCCTAAGTGCAAAGCCATAATAAGTAAATCTGGCGATATTGGTAAGTATTTAATAGTATATTAGTAATGGAAGCATTAATTGCTTTTTTTTGTATGTTATTTTATTTTAATATTACTTTTTTTTAGAAATTGAAGTTAATTGTGATGAGCTTACTAAAATTGGGGTTGAACTTGAACCAATTCAATTAAGTATTTTTTCTCATAGATTCATGAGTATTGCTGAACAAATGGGAAGGTAAAAATTATTTTTTAATCTAGTAATCTTTATAATTATCATTAAGGAATGAATTTATATGCAAAAAAAATCATATAATATAATCTATTAGTCTACCAAAAATATTGTAGTTCCATAAACCAGTTTCATAAAAATTGAACTATCAATAAAAGTATTGTTATATTTATATAGGAAAATGTATGTTTATAAATGACTAAAATGTAATTTCACAATTTTATGTAGGTGTAAATAAGAAAGCATAAGAAAGAAAAATATTCGCTTTAAATAAAAATTTTCACTATAAATAACAAGTATGCAAAACAAAATAAATATGTTAAAATATATAAAATAAAATCAATACCATGGTCTAAATTTTGATCTTATTTATTATAAGGTTTTAAATAGATTATTTTAATAAATATATCAATTTACATATGAATCTGTTTCCTGATTACCAGTATTCATAACTTTATTTAATATTTTAGAATACTTCAGAGAACGTCAATATCTACTAACATAAAAGAGCGTTTAGATTTTTCATGTGCATTATTTGGCCCAGATGGTGGATTAGTATCAAATGCACCTCACATTCCTGTACATCTAGGTGCTATGCAAGAAGCTGTTCAATATCAAGTCAGTTTTTAATTATTTATTTAGTAACTATTCAATTTAACATAGTAATGTACTACATAATTTTATTAGATTAAATCAATTGGCAATGAGATCAAAGAAGGTGATGTAATTCTCAGCAATCATCCAAAAGCAGGTGGCTCTCATTTGCCTGATTTGACTGTCATAACACCTGTATTTTATCCGTGTGTAAATTCTTTTAAGTATTGTATTAAATTGTTTCAAGTTTTTATTTTTATTTTGTAGTGGACAATTAAAACCTGTCTTTTATGCTGCAAGTCGGGGACACCATGCAGATATTGGGGGTATAACACCAGGATCAATGCCACCACATTCTAAATCATTGTCAGAAGAAGGAGCCCAGTTTAAAAGTTTCTTCTTAGTTCGCAGTGGACGTTTCTGTGAGAAAGAAGTTACCGATGCTCTTATGGCTCCTGCATTATTACCTGGATCTTCTGGCACTAGAAACCTCAAGGATAATTTATCAGATTTGAAAGCACAAATTGCAGCGAATCAAAAAGTAGTTTAATATTTTTTTAAATTAAATAGTATTGTCTAAAACAGTATATTTTACCTTAGGGTATTTACTTGGTGACTGAACTCATAAATTCTTATGGATTAGATGTTGTTCAAGCATACATGGACCATATACAAAAAAATGCAGAAATTTCAGTTAGAGACATGTTGAAAAACATTGGTAATGCTAATTATTCAGCTTGTGGATTGAAAACATTGGAATCAGTTGATTATTTAGATGACGGATCCACTATAAAACTTTCAGTTCAAATAAATGTACAAAATGGAGAAGCTATATTTGATTTTAGGTAATTTTAGTATTTAACTTTCATCTTTAACTTCAATGTTCTATTATTTAATTTTTTTTTTTATAGTGGAACTAGTTATGAAGTTTGGGGAAATTGTAATGCCCCAAAAGCTATTACATTGTCAGCATTAATATATTGCTTAAGAAGTATGATTGGTTACGATATACCATTAAATCAAGTAATTTTAATTTTTACTATTTTAAAAAATGCAGTTACATTTATTCCCTGTTGTTTATTAGGGTTGCCTGAAACCCATCACAGCAATTATTCCTTCTGGAACTATACTTGATCCATCAGAGAATGCTGCTGTGGTTGGTGGTAATGTATTAACTTCGCAACGTGTTGTCGATGTTGTGTTAAAAGCATTTGGTGCTGCTGCAGATAGTCAAGGTTGCATGAATAACATAACATTTGGTCAAGATGATTGGGGTTACTATGAAACTGTTGCTGGTGGTGCAGGAGCTGTAAGTCATAAAAACTAAAGTGTCATTTTCTGAATACTATATTTTAATGAAATATTATTAAATATTAATTATTATAGGGTCCTACGTGGATTGGTCGTAGTGGAGTTCACACTCACATGACAAATACTCGTATAACAGATCCTGAAATATTAGAAAAACGTTATCCTGTGTTTTTAACTACATTTACATTACGTGAAAACTCTGGGGGAACCGGAAAATATCATGGTGGCGATGGAGTTGTGAGAGAATTACAATTTAGATCTCCCGTAACTTTGTCAATACTAACAGAAAGGCGATCTTTTGCTCCTAATGGAATCAAAGGTAAAAATATGCATTATTTAATGTTTTTGCTACATACAACATACTAACATCCTATTTCTAAAAGCTAAATATTATTTGTGTGTCTGAAACATTTATTCAAATCAAATAATATCTATTACAGGAGGTGAAAATGGGAAAAAAGGCGAAAATCTATTAAAAAAACACGATGGCAGAAAAATTAGACTAGGTGCTAAAACTGCAGTCAACATTGATCCCGGTGTAAGTTTTTTGATAACTTAAACAAATGATATATTTAGTATGTTATGTTATATATTATACTCTCTCGTTTCATGTTGCATTTATTTCAGGACACATTTTTGTTATTGACTCCTGGTGGTGGTGGATATGGATCGTCATCTGATGATAACAACACTGTAACAACTGTAAAGAAGCCTATTTGTTGCTCAACTTTAGAACGAGGATCTGGGTATAACTACCGTATGCTGCAAGAATCTGTTTAAAAGCAAAACATTTTATCTACTCATTTAATTTTTCTAATTCTATTTATATTTGATTGGTCTATATTCTACTATAATCGATTCAAATATATGTCTTGTCAAATTGTTTTACTTATTTGTTCTTACTTTAAATAATAATTCTATACTTTATTATTCTTAAACTTTTAAATTTAATATCAAAACCATGATACTTTATAAATTAACATTGTTACCAAAACACTTTTTAAAGCATCAAATATGTATGATGGAATGTGATACAATTAAATGTTATACTAATACAATAATTATTAAATATGTTTTATTTTATAGTTTATTTTAATGATTGTTAACTATTGTCAATTGATGTAAATTGTTCTATTCGATGTGATATTAATTCATGCTTGTTTTTGTCATAACCTGAGATTATAGTATATTTCTACTTTACGGGACACCTTTTTTTTTTGCAATTTTTGTAATTGAAATATATGTAGTTAAGTACGCTGAAAACAATGGTGAAGTCAGAATTTGGTGCTCGAATATAGTTAAGAAGTAACGACACTTCAAAGTTGCACTAACTATATATGTCAAATAATAGATTAGGTTATCCGTTAGGTTACCCATTATGTTAGCTTAGGTCTACACTTACCCAACTTCCCCCCCCAGACCCCGAATTCGATTTTATAGAAAAATATATCAAATAAGATTTAGTCTCTCAGAAGACCAAATAAATAAAAAGATTGAACGAAAAAATATCAAACATAAGTAAATAAACATCTAAAATAACACCAGTAACTAAATTTTTATAATTTCAAAATATTAATATTCTAGTCTTCTAAGAGACTAAATCTTATTTGATATTATTTTTCTATAAAATATTTAATGAATAATTAAAAATAATAAATGTTTTGGAAAGTTTATTGTTGTGATGTTTTTTAAAACAATAAATTATAATAATAACTAACCTTTATCCGTGTTAATAAATTACAAAATACAATAATATAAATAAAGAGTAAGTATAGTAGGAAAACAGGATTTATAGATAAACCTACAAGGGTTATATAAGTACCAGAACAGCCTCTTAAACTTACAAATTCAGAAGTATAAAATATAATTTAATTTATTTTATTATTTAATATTAATTTAAGAGTAAAACATAATGAAATTAATAAATAAAAATAAAAATATTATTAACTAAATAAAATATTTGAGAAATCAAATAATTTAGTGTTAAATACTTATTTGCTGCAGACACCAGACAATATACAGGGGTATTAGCAGAAGTGTATAACATATACTTTGATTTAATATTGTACTTCAGCTATTTGAGACAATCAATATAATGATATTTAAAATATTAAATTTTATATGGTAATAAAACAGCTTCAAGTATTATATTTGGAATGAGAATTCTTTCTATGACATTTATTTAAGGTACTAGGTAGGTATCTAATTGATAAATAGTTATTAATAGTTATTTGGATTTTAATGTTTACGTATTATAATAAAATGGGATAACTTTAAAATGGCTTAACACTGGTTAATGAACTCTAATAATTACATTAAAGATATATTTTTCTTTTATCACCCAATTGGTCGATATCTTTTCACAAATGTTTTACTGATGCATCGAATCATTTGAATAAATTTAAATGGATTCAAAATTACTAATCCTGAAGATTTCATGGGAACATTAAAAATCTTCTAGTGCTACTTACGTCATTATAGCGTATAGTTGTGTTTAAAAAAAATGCATAAAACATTAAACAAATTCTTTAATGTGTCAATTTCAGTAATTTAAATTTAACGCCATGACTGTTTTAGGTTGCCCTACCGTGGTCCATGAATCATGATCCACAGTTGTAGTAGTACTAGATTTACTTTAGACTTTAGTCAACAAAGTACAGTCGTTGAGTCGTGTTGAGTACGTCGGAACTCTTCAGTGGTAGTGCTTATTCAAATTTCAAAGTAAGTGTATATAAATTATTAATGTATCGCTAAATTGGGCACAAATTCCCCTTAGTTATCATTAGCCAAAGCCAACGCGTATTTTTCGTTTTAAAAAACATTTCAAAAAATTAAGAACAATGGTGCAATCATTGGTTGCTCGGGTCTTGAACTTCCGTTTTGAAGTTATAGCCATTTTATGTTTATCATTTATTATTTTATCATGGTTATTACGACATCTAAAAATTCCACATTAGAAAATAATTGATAACACTTAACACTTGTTTAAATATAATACTTATACCTTATACTTATAACAGCGGTTCTTAACCTTTTGTAGAACACGGACCCCCGATGAAAGATTTTTAGAAATCGCGGACCCCCTACCAATTTTTTGTCGAATACCCACCTTTTTTTTACTATACAAAACATCTGATGTTATCATAACCAAAATTATAATTATTTTATATTACAAGTTATAGAAGTTGACATAACAAAACATACACATTTATAATTATTTTTATTAAACTTAATTTTTCATAAAACTGTAATATACATTTTTTTTATTTTTAATATTCATAAAGTTGCCGTGGACCCCCAACATGAGTATCACAGACCCCAGGTGGCCGTGGACCACAGGTTAAGAACCGCTGCTCTATAATACTGTGTAGTCCACAGCAATCTGTTTCTCGTAACTCCCGATATGAAATAGTTTTAACTGTCAATACTCCTGTAGTTTAGAGCATAGAGATGTTTTCTACATAATTTTATATAGTATTACGAAAAATTATTCTAAGCATAAACAAGTATGTCTATATAACTATATAACTAAATATATTTTAAGATATATTTATATATTATTACTAACAAAGTAAAGTAAGTTATTTACAAGATATTAGTAATACAGTAGGTTGAATTAATTTTTGTCAAAAACGTTGCATTTAAAAATGTCATAGTATGTATAGAATACAATAATATATTATTATACGTTAAAAGTGTTAAGTATCTGTGAATAATATTTTTTAAATAAACGAATAACTAAAATCGTTATTCTATGTTTAGGTTATATCTAATTTCGTCCTAATTTGAACCATAGAGTATGAATATGATTTGAACATGTCTATAAAAATGTTAATATATTTTTTTGATTTTTAGTTGCATATAATGAACTACTTTAGAAACCTTGTATTAAATTTTCAAGTGTTTTGATAATGAAAATTGAAAATTGTATCGAAATTTATAAAAAAAAAGTAAAAATTGTCAAATGTCCATATATCATAGATAATTTATGATATTTTGTAGTTTAAATTGGGCAAACGTATTTTAAAATTTTGAATACATAGAATATTCTTTTCAATATTTTCATCTATTGAAAAATCGGTCAATATTTGATTTTTAATATTTAAGACAAATCGATTTTGAGTTTCGCAAAAAAATAATTTTGTCCAATACCCATTTGAGGTATAAAATTTCTGTTTTTAGTTTTTATTAATTTTGTTTCCTTGGTTTTTTTAAAAAGTAATGAGATTTTACTTTTGACCACTCAAATACTTTTTTTACAGAATATTATTATAATCATTTACTATAAATATATAGTTTTAAAAATGTTTTAGAATTTTTATATTATTTAAAGAATTAACGATAACGAAAAAAATTACTACACTGTACACAATGTTATAACTTATAAGATAATTTAAAAACCATAAAATTCAATTAAGGTGACTGTATAGCTGCCGTATGTCCGTATACGGCCGATCTAAAGTAATATAGATAATCACTAAACTGGAATTGGTTCTCATAAAATATGAATCTGTTACCTAGATATGAATGTAGCTGTAGCGTCTGTATCCCTGCGTGTAGTCTTCATACATAATGATATAAAATATAAAAGAAAAATATCATTTAATTTAAAAACTATTTAAACTTAACAATTTTAATTTATTTATTCATTTTTATCGTGGAAGTATCACTAGTATCAGTGTTATACGATTAAAAACGATTATCGGCAAATCAAAGAAATAATATTTTGTACCTTATATTTAAACGATTGAGTACGATTTTTTCAGCGACGTTGTCGTTTATATAAGTTTTTAGCAAGCATCTTCTTACACATGTATAGTGATTTCTCTTTTGAAAGAAACATAAACACAAACCGTAACAATAATGAAATAAACCTAAAACAATTTTATCAAAACCATGGCCAGTAATGACTATAATCGTATTATTTCTACAATTAATTCTTACCAAGAGTTTAAACATACTAAAGATATCATGACTTCGTGCGGTATTTAAAATTAACTGGAAATAAGTATTTGGGAAAAAAATTTAAATTGTATCTTAAACTGATAAATTATTGATATTTGTATATTTTTTAAATGACAAAAAAATCTATAAAAGTAGGTATCATGTATCTTTACTACATTCACAATGTATCCTTGTATCCAGATAAATTAAGAAATGCATGTATCATATAGTATTCATATACTATGATAGTTTTCTTTTAGTATCTTGCCCAACCCGGGTTGTATGGACTAAGACAATATATTATATTTTGAGTGTAACGGACTCTTGTTTATATTATTATACTACATAAATACATAATAATATTTTTCAAAATACTAGATTAATTTTTTGGCTATTGCTAATTTATACCACGAATTATTCACACCATTCTATCTTCTACGATAAGTCGATATTCTTATTCTGTATGAATATATGATATTGACTCAAAATATAATAACATTGTCACATTGATACAATGATATATGATATAAATATATTTATACATAATATAAACTATTAAAATAATCATAGAATAAATGCAATTTTTTTCAGCAAAAATCAAATTAATATAGGTACATACCTTATTATTTAATATTTATAAATTATATTATTATAATGATATAAAAAAAAAAAATACTTATGTCACACAATATTCAACAAGTGTATTTCCGAATTTCCGGGGTTATTTTTCCTGGGGTTATTTATTAGGCAAATCATATTATGGATGTATTAAATTAGAATTAAATGATAAATCATTGCATGCGAAAAACGATTCTGAAAGGAGAAGGTCTATCAGCCCTAGTTAGTAATTACTAAGTACACTTAAATGTTTAATATTGTATGACATACCTAAGTATTTATTTTTTTTATCATTGTAATAATATAATTTACATATATTAAATAATATATTTGCCTAATAAATAACCCCGGAAAAATAACTTAACCACAGAAAATAACCCCATATGAGATTTTGTAAGATTTTAAATTATAATAATTGTATAATATTCAAAACTAAAATGTATATTCTAATAAATACGTGTAAGTGTAATATTTTAATTTTTAAATGAATTATAAGCATTTTTAAATATTTAATATTTTTGATACTCATAACTCACCTAAAAATTAAAATATAAAAAACCAACGAGAAAACACAGATTATGTTCTTACCTAAAAGTTTGATAATAGGTCAATTCACTTTAATATCGAAACTAAAAACACCACTAGGCATATTGTGATGCGACGTCCTCTTAAGATATGGTACTTATATCTTAATATCTATAAGTCCTATATTTATATTTATATTGTTAAAATATGGACTTCCTAATCTGCCCATGTTACTAAGTAAATTAGTTTGAAATATAAATAAAAAAACGTTTATAATATTAATAATATTAAATGTCAATTATAATGCATAAAAAAAATTTATATATAATATATTAATACCTATATTGATATTAGAATGAATTGACCTTTTATCAAGCTTTTAGGTAACATAATTTGTGTTTTCTCGTTGGTTTTTTACGATATTTTAATTTTTTAGGTGAGTTATGAGTATCAAAAATATTAAATATTTGAAAATGTTCATAATTTACTTAAAATTTAAAATATTTTATAAAATGTTTACATACACATATTTATTAGAATATACATTTTTTATTTGAATATTATACAATTATTATCATTTAAATTTTAAATTTTACAAAATCTCATGTGGGGTTATTTTTTCGTGGTACCCTATACAGTGACCTATAAAATGATGAGGTACACTTTACACCTATTGAACAGCAGAGTGGTTACCTACTTATCCACTTTTAATATTATTCTTTATCATAATCATCATTCTTTTAATTATTATATTGTTAAAAATATTCATTTTTCATTTTATTTATAGATGAAGTTTTTGTTCTTCACAGTCTTACTTCTACTGTATGTCGGTCATTGTATGTCAGCTAATATATTGGCATTTTTGCCTACATTTGCTAGAAGTCACTATGGCGGTTTCCAACCACTGTTGAAGGAACTAGCCCTACGAGGTCATAATGTTACCGTTTTATCACATTTTGCTCTCAAAAATCCACCACCAAACTATCACCATATTGATGTTTCAATAAAAGAAAGACAAGACAATAGTAATAATTTATTGATTTTCTTAGTTCGTACTTACTTATGTAGTGATTAATTTATTTATTTACAGATTTTAGCATGTTATCTATTGCACCATACCTAAAGCCATTGGTTATTCCTATTGGAACTTTGTTTTTTGGAAGTCAAATAACATTAGAAACATTAAACAATACAAAAGTTAAAGAATTTATTCATTCAGATGGCTATCAGTTTGATGTTGTAATTTTTGAAAACTTTCAACATGAATGCTTTGTTTCAATGAGCCATAAATTTGGTGCACACGCTATCCAACTATTCCCAGCTACACCAACTGCTTTTCCTTCACAATGGTATAGTCAACCTTTTAATCCATCTTACATTCCAGATCCAAATTCTGGGTACAAAGATCATATGACTTTATTTGAGCGAACTATAAATTTCCTTGTAATGTGCCTTCAATTTTTTCTGTTTCCAATATTTTATATGCCCAAACAAAATGAAATTATGTTGAATTATTTTAATTATACTGGTTCAGAATCTAGACCATCGTTGGAAGAAATGATGAAAAATGTATCATTAACACTAATAAACACACACTTTACTTTAGGAACAGCCAGGCCGCTTGTTCCAAGTTTTATAGAAGTTGCAGGAATGCATTTAAAGCCTTCTTCAAAATTACCTAAAGTAATATTTTATTATTAATTTTAATTATTATTATTCACAACTAATTCCGGTTTGTTTTTAATATTAATTTAATTTAGGACTTAGGAGAGCTTATGGATAACTCACCTGATGGTGTTGTGTATTTTAGTTTTGGATCTGTTGTCAAAGGTAGTCATTTGCCCATGCATCAAGTAGAAATGTTCTTGCGTCAACTAGGCCAAATCAAGCAAAAGGTCTTATGGAAATGGGAATCTGACGATTTACCAGAATTGCCATCAAATGTAATAGTTAGAAAATGGTTCCCACAAGTTGACATTCTTGGGCACCCTAATTGTGTACTTTTTATCACTCATGGAGGTATACATAGTGTCGAAGAGGCGGTTTACTATGGAGTTCCAATGTTGGCCATATCTATTTTTGGAGATCAACTGTATAACTCGATAATGATGGAATCTAGAGGAGCTGCTATACGATTAAAGTACACAGAACTTACTGAAAATCGCTTTGAAAATAATTTACATGAAATTCTTAGTAATACATCGTAAGTGAATTGCATTGATAGGATACTATTATAAAAGTATCACTATCTTTGATTAATTGATTTTTTTTTTATACATACCAGGTACAAAGAAAATGCAATAAAATTATCTAAAATATTTCATGATCAACCAATGAAACCGTTGGATAAAGCAGTTTACTGGATTGAATATGTTATACGCCATGATGGTGCCCATCATCTGAAAACTGCTGGAAATAAACTTAATTGGTTCCAGTTTATGTCAATTGATGTTGTGTTTGTGCTCATAATTTCTATATTTTTAATTTTAATTATTTTTTTTTATGCTATAAAAAATATTTATAAATTGGTCACTGAGTTTCGCAACTACAATACAGAAACTAATGATGATAAAAAAGATAAATAAAAGATAAAATATTGTAGTTACTAATTGAGTAAGTTAATATTTTTTAAATTATAAATTCAACTTTTATGACAATTTTTATTGTAATTTTAACTAAAAATTATTATAATATGCAGGTTTGTAGCTAGAATTCTTAAGTGTTTTATTGGTAGATGTTAACTTAAATCCTGGCATATATAAGCAAAAAATTTGTTTAATATGTATTCTATGAAAAGCCGAAAATAGAAAATAGAAAAAAAAAATCAAAAAATTAAGTACACGCTTGTTGAATGTTTTTTTTTTTGCTTAATAAAGCTTATCTATTTTTAGTTTTAATTTTAATGGATTTGAAAATTTTTTATTTTAATAATTTATACTTATAAATTGCATTTTATCATTTTGTAATATTAATAAATATTAATAAGTTTATTTTTACTATGCTAACATTTCTTTACTGGATTTTATTTATTAATATTAACTATTTTCTTAATAATTTACTGAAATAGATAATTGCCTTTAATAATTAGTTTTTAGTTTAAGTTTAATTAAGCTTAATTGCTTAATAGTATAAATTGTTAAATGACTAATGAGTCTCTATTTATAAAAATTTAATAGGTTTATATTATTGTTTTTTCATATGGATGTAGATTATAGATAATAAGTTCCGTACTAGCACTAAGTACTAAATGTATGTGTCCATTTGATGATGAAACTATATTCATATTGTGTAATTGTGTGACATGTAATAAATTAATTTCTGTTTTGTGAAATAGATAAAAACATAAAATGGATGAGACATGTACGCAATTAAAATGTATTTGGGACAAATCTGGCATACATTAATACTAGGGTATGGCCGGCTTTACATGATTTTAGGTAGAAATCTATAATCATAGGCGGAGAGTTAACAACAAAACATAGAATAGATTAAATAAGCTAACAAATAATCCACCAACTGTGGTTTTGCCACTGATTATAATATGATTTCATAAAGTATATATATTTTAATTTTTGGCAATACCATAACAGTGAACAATAATTATTATAAATTTAAAATAATTAAGAATTATTTTTGTATTTTATAAATAATAAATTGTTAAAATTTATCGTGAGTAATTAGTTCATGAAATAACATTTTTAAGACTTTTATGAAATGTATTCGTAATTACTAAATTACTAATTAGTACTATCGTATTTTTTAAAAAAATTAATAAAATAGTATTCATAGCATGGTATAAATAGACAAATTTTACTAAAACTTTTGAAATTTTGAATCTTTTGAAAAAAAAACAGTTTTTAGAACAGTATAATATTGTGAAATATATTCTGTTAAATAGAATATTTTGAATACTTACATCTTGTTTAAGTTAAATTAAGAGGTTATATTCTCAGCCTTGATTTGTACGTGGAGGAAAATATTAAAACATTTTTGACCTTTTTAATATGCTAATTGTTGTTTGAAAAATGTTAATATAATAAAATGTACCTATACATAATTATTTTCTTACCTTACTCTGCATACAATTACAATTTAAAATACTTGTGTCTCTCAGTAAAACAATAATAATGAAAATTAAAAATTTCTGGATTTTTCTAATTTAGAAATAAGAGGAAAGATAAACTTTAATAGGTGGATGATAAATTGATAACCGATATGTTTGCTTATAATTATTACGAATTATGATAAAGTAACATTCGAAAAAATTTAATCAATTATTGTTCCGCTCAGAATCTTTCGTTTATTGTAGTCTATACTCTATACCAGTGGTTTTCAACCTGTGCGTCGCGGCTCCCGGAGGCGTCGCCGGTTATTATCAAGGGAGCCGCGTTCGCAATAGTAACTAAAAAATTCTGCGCACCAATACATATTACATGTTGCGCGTGTGAGACAGATAGACCGTCGATAACCGTGTTTGCGATATCGAGTAATAGCATATTTCGATTATTATTTACATTTATTTGATGATATAATGCAACAAAAACAAGCACAGCCATCCCATTAAAAATAAAGTTAGATTAAAATTATTATAAATAATGTAAATTTGTTTATTTTAAATGTTCGTATGGGAGCCGTATATTTTATTTCAAAATCAAATGGAGCCGTGGACCCAAAAAGGTTGACAACCACTGCTCTATACAGTATATCACTCCCTTAGTATAGGCAACTTCGAGTCAACTTAACAATTTATATTTTTTGTCAAAATGGACGTTGGTCTTCAAATCTTATTTCGCAGTAGCGGCGCGTGAACAATTTTATAGGGTAAACAACAAGACAACTAAAGAAATAGTGTTGTATAAAATTTATTTAAAAATAAAAAACATTACATATGTGTAAGGACCTAAACCTCAGACGAATGCAAATTATTATTATCAAAGTATTACGTTGAGACATGTCTCTTCCATAAACATAGTTTTGGTAACACCACACTACGTACCCTATTGGGCGTTTATCATGTCATACGCTCGTGGTCATAATATTATTGTATCACGTCAATGTATCACTATTGATAACACTATCTTAAATCGTGGTGAGACCATAGACCATAGACCTTATACTAACAGACGTGTCATTCGGGATGGATGCGGGTGGGTGGTACGGTCTTTCCTAACTGTGATAGTACGCGGTGTGAGTATTGATAAGACGCACGGTTACAATGATTGTAAAATCCCATGGTTCTTGTGCACATGTGCAATGTACATTTACTACCTTGATCAGCGCCCTCGCGCGTGGACGCCGGAACTACTACCGTGTACCGTCTATTACTATAAAGTCTATGGGTGAGACACAATTCAATAATATGGCTCGATCACGGTTTAAGGTATATCTCAAATCATGGTCCCGATCATGAACATAATATGTATATGTATGTATATGTATATATATGTCCCGATATTTGAAGCACATATAAGCGACAAGTCTCTCCTTGACATTCATTATCTGTGCCTGCGCGAGTACATTTGTCGCATATTCATTCTAATGTTCTTACCTAACCTAACACTGCGCCCCTTCTGAATAAATATGCGACGATTATACTCGCGCACGTGCAGATAATGAATATCAAGAAGAGACTAGTCGCTAATATGTGCTTCAAATTGTATACACAGGCGAGATAAGCCATGGTTCCATTCATAGTATATGATCTAAGATCGTGACTAATCGTCACCCCTTAACATACTAAACGTCAATTCCATTTAATAAATACCACGGTTTAAGATAGTCTATCTTAAACCGTGATAAATACCTTTATAATAGCCACAGATATGTATAATAAACTAGATTGCTAACTGCTGCATCCTATCAATGTGTTTAGTTGAAGCAGACAGCAGCCATTTAATTCGAGGCCTATGGGCTTTATCACGGCCTTAGATTTGTTTGATAAGGAAGCCGATAAAAAAAATAAATAATTAAATTATAAAACAAATTTTTATTGCACGTTATTTTTCTTATTTAAACAAATTTTGTATCTAAATATCAATAACAATTTTTAACATAGTTTATTCAGATAGGTTAACAATTTTTACATGTTATAAAATAAAATGGTTTTACTGAGTTTCTGTCGTTTACTAGCAGTTTTCATAATCGAGGATGTTATTATTTTACTGTAAGAATATAATCTCACGTTAAGATAGGTTCTGGTTACTTTGTTTATAATATCGATTTTGTGAGGTCTTGCCAATAAATCTGTTGAATTCCAGCAAGCATCACATTTTGGAAATAGCGTGGTGTCTGTCGCCAGTGAGTTTTGGACATTTATCATAATTTTTAAATCCATATTTTTAATAAACATTTGTTTTTTATCCACCATAATGGTTTTAAATAATGTTTCTGTCAATTTAACAATTTTGTATACCCCATAAGAAGCATACTTCAAACCGCCTCTGTTTTTCATAATTGTAAAATATTTTGGTGTGGTATTATTTTGATAAACGTGATCATTTTCAATGTATGGATCTGTAATAGCTTCAATACAACCATCACATTTCAAAGTTGGGATTAGTTTTTTAACAATATATCCACTTATGTAATATAATATATTTTCAATAGTGATGCTATTAAAATCTAATTTATTGTACTGTTCTGCTAACAATGAAATATCAAATTCATTTTCTAAATTTTGTTCTGGTGCTTTATATTTCCATTTGATTGAAAAAAGAGAATCTTCATGAGGTGACATCAGTGTACAGTTTCCTGAGCTAAGTCTTATTGAAGTGTGCAATAAAGTACTTTTTAGAGCATGTTTGAATTGCAAACAGGTAGGATTATTATTATGACCCAATCGACCTCTCATAAATCCAAAAAAAATTTCTATTGCATCTTGGCTTAATTTGTATGTCAGAATAAATTTAAAATGTTGATTTATTAACAAATCCTTTGCTATAGCTATAGTAGATTTTATGGATGCAGCAAAACCTAATATGAATGTTTTTCTTTTACTTTTCCACAGATCTTGCCCAGTAGCTGTCTTCAGTGAATACAAATAGTCAATATTATTTTTCATTTTTGTTTCTAAGTATTGAATATTTTGTTTATTAATTGGTTGTTTAAAGCCTTTTGCATATGGGTTTCTGGAATTCAAGAAATCAAAAATCTCATCTACAACCCTGATGAATCTTATTGTTGCATCACAATTTTCAAAATCTTTTGAGGTCTTGGATAGAAATTGTAGAGAGTCTGCGACGGAACTGCTAAGTGTTTGAACTGCTAACTTTACCTTCATACTATTGCTTTTCCAATTTATATGTGAAGAGTTTATCTTGTTTGCCAATTTAAAGCCCATGTCGTTTTGCAGTTCAAATAATTTATGAATATATCTCCATTCAATAAGACTGTTGTTTGAATCTTTAAATACTCCTAGTGTTCCCAAAGCATTCCTAGCTAATTTAACATTATGGCATGCATCAGGTGTGAAATAAACATTAGCTTTAGTTGAAGTTATCGAAAAATCAGACTTGATAAAATCAAAAGGTTGGTCTAGATCACATCCTAGAGTTTTAAAAGTTGAAGAATTAGCATATGCTCCATCACAGGTGACTGCCACAACATTAATCCCAAATTTATCACATTGGGTAATAGCAATCCTAATTAATTGAGCTTGTACATTTGATTTAATTTTATCTACAAACCAATACCCAATTGGCCATTTCCATTTTTGTTTTAAGCTAGACAACATAAAAACTAAAACCTCCGTTGACTCTTTTTCACAGTCTTCAACTGTCAAACTATTACCATAGTCACAATAACCAACAAACCTTAAAAAATTTTAATTTATAAATTTATATCTAGTTATAATATATTCAACTATGAATAATATTTTCTAATAATACATACATATGACTAACTTTATCCCACTGAACTGATTTTTTAATACTCATGGAGTCTAATATCAAACAACAAAATTTGTCTTCTTTGGGAAATTTACCTATTTCTAATAGGACATCTTGTAAAATACCAGTTTCAGCATTTATATTTGATACCCAATTTCGTATAGCACTTGGATTAGGCAAAGAAATTGAAGTCCTTTAAATTACAATTTATTTTTCAAAATTACAATTTCTGTAACTCAAATATATAATTGTTTCAGTTATTGAGGATATATACCTACCTAACATAGTTATATGCTTTTGGAGAATAAAAATAAAGTGTAGTTGCAAACTTTTTTACTTCTTCGCTGTATCGCCTTGCAGTAGGAGCCACATTACCATTATTTATAATATCTTTTAAAAAAACCTCAGTAAAATTTTTTTCAATTATATTAGTAGTTTCTCTATCAGTACAGGATCCAATAGTAGACATCAATTGCTGATAAGAATAATTTTTATTAATAAAAATTACAATATAGTTTATTAATATATAAATATACAGTTAAGTTTCACTCATCCGGTAATCAGTCATCACTAATCACTAGAGGCATTTCACATATTATAATAACTTATTAAGTGTGTACTAAGACTAAGCCAATCTTTCTCAGTTAGCATTTACGTAAATACCTCAAGTGAATTTATTTTTGTGTTCTGCCTTCTAACCGTTTGTTGTAAAAGTTTAATTCGCTTTTTGAGGTTGGCTTTTTTTGGTGTATCAAACAATTTTTTTTTAAATTTTCTTTTAAGTGTTGGTGTATATGTAGGGGTATGAGGTGACTGGCTGGAATCTGCAACAAATTTAATACATGACAAAGCATTATTGTATATAAATTAAAATTGTTAACATATTTAACTTACTAGGTCCAATAAAAGTCAGATCGACAACTTCATAATTACACCCAGCATTTTCAACACCAGAATCAATAGGTAAATTAGGAGAAGTAGTTATTATATTAATTATATTTGATGAAGAAGAAACTGTAGATAAAAATGTAATTTACTTAATATAGGTAAGTAGTAGTAATAGGTAAGTAGTACAAATACAACATTGAATGTAAAGAAGAATTTAATTTTACCTGAAGAACTATAATTGTGATCAAATTTGTTGCTGCTTAAACATTTTATTGCTTTTTTGGAACAATCGAAATTGGATGGTATAGCTGTATTTTTTAATATAAGTTTTTCGGGGGCTTCAACAAATTCACTTTTATTAAAATGGAGACTGCATAAGCGTGAAAATTTTGTTGGAATGAAGTTATCTCTTTGGATAGAGTGCACCCATTTTTGTCTCCTTAACTCATCGATTGGAAATCTATAATTAAAAACAAAATATCAAACACATTATTAAAAGTGTATTTCAGTAGAGCTAATTATTTTTGATAACTTTTTTGTAAAGTATTTAGTTACCTAAATAATTTTGTAGTTGAACCAACAACCCCGTCCTTGCTACTGCATCCATCAGCACAGCACTTATATGGCATAATTGGAAAAATAGCATAAAAATATTAAGTCTCAAAACAATATACCTATTGCAAAAAACAGAACACAACAATACTGTCAACAGTGTCAACTACTCAGTTTTGAGTTTTCACAGTAGTACAGTACACAAGTCAACAGACAACAACAACAATTGATAAGGCAAAATCTACATCGGCCTCGATTAAAATGGCGGATAATAACTTCGCATATTATCATCAGTTAGCAATCTAGTTTATTATACATATCTGTGATAATAGCACAGAACAATGTAATAGTTTGCTTATAACCAAATACTATATAATCTATAGTATTTGTTATAACTACTGTGGTAGCACCGTAAAGTAATAATACTAGGTTATGTTAGGTTGCACTTCAGTCAACAAAAACGACAGTGTAACACTGTCACGATACGGATTTATAAAAGCGTTGTTAAGTTGGTACAGCGTTTATCTCGCTAATATAGTGGTAGTTTACCAATCACCAACTTACTGCTACAATGTAATTATTTATATAGACCAATAGGATGTTACGATACGAGAGATGTGATTGGTGGCCAACGTGACGGCTACGCCTTTTATACACGCCCACATAAGGTTTATCTTACCATTGAACAAAAAATGAACAATATTTATTCTGTTATTTCGCACTAATTTTTTTATTTAATAATAGATAATTATAAATTTTAATTATGTTTAAATACCAAGATATATTAATAATACGAATATTTTTAATTCTAAAAATTGTTATCAGTTTGTAAGATCAAATTATATAACAATAATAATAGATTATTTTAGTTTTAAATTGTTAAACAAAAATTTAAAGTACGCCTACGGCTGTGGAAAAATAAAAATAAATCAGAATTTTAAACTTGTACAGAAAGAAATATCGTAAAATTTTATTTCAAATTGATACAATTACAATAAATTATTATTTAAATAGAATGGATGATAATTTTCACTGTAAATAATTGATTTAACAATATTTTTTATAGATTTTAATACAATTACATTATAATAATTTGCTAGACATAAAATTATGTTGCATAATTAAAACTTGTTGAGATATAATTAAATTGTAAATAGACAATAACTAAAATTAATTGTGTAATAACAAGGTAACTTAATAATGTAATAATAGATTATTTTATAGGGTAATAATAATATATAATTATCACACAAGCAATAGTTTTGTTAATATTAATATAATTATCTAACATAATGGCTACAATTGTAAACAAAATAAAAAAAAAACTTCATTTAGTTATAAATAAGGCAAAAGTACAATGGAAAATTGAAAAAAAAACTTACACTCCTATTTTAGAAATCTTTAACAAACTTTAATAAATCAATAACAAAATAATAATGAAAAAAGCTTATTTTTTTGTTTTTGTTTCCTATTTTTACAGCATAGCTTAATCTTTCTCACTGTCATTGTTATCAGTTATGTAGTTGTCACTATCATCATCATCATCTGATATGACAATAGTCTCATCATCATATGTTGGACTACGTGCACAATACATATGTTCAGTCTTAAAGTCCTTATCATCACAAGCAGGTACAGGAAATGCAACTGTTGATGTCAATTGTAAGTCATCAGATTGTCCAGGTTCATTATCATTAAAGTTTCTGTCTTCATCAATTACAATCTCTTCTATTAGCCAATCTTGAACATCATTATTACGTCCAGGTGCACAATTATCGACCTCTGCATAATTCATTTCATAAACAATTTCTTCTTCAATAGTTTCACCATCGTCAGACGATTCATTGATTTCAACTTCTTGTATTAAATCACTGGCATAACAAGACTTTTCATCACTTGACATAGCATTTATCATCTCCCACTGTTTTATATATTCTGTGTCTGATGTTTCAGAGGCATTAATTTCCAATGGTTGTACATCATCACTATCTCGTACAATGTTCTCAGATACACCATCAACTTTGATATTAAATAATTCACCGATTGCTGAATTATCTAAATTCAACTTATTAGTGATATTTTGTTCATTAATAGAGTTTTTATGATCTGAATTTTCATTAATGGAAAATGAATTAAGATTATTTATTGTATCAATTAATATATTGATGCCATTTTCTTGTTCAGACATACATTTTAAAGGTGACTCATTTAATGGTTTGTTTTCAACCATCCCATCTATTTTGGCATGTGATTCATCTGTACATACTTTGAGAATTTCTATTATGCCCACATCATAAATAAATTTAAATTTCATACAACCAATTAATATTATAGACTCTTTTCGCAGGATAGCAAAACCAGGGTAACCATCCTTTTGGATGAGTCTTTTAGAACACTTGCATTGAGCTTTTTGATAACCATGCTTTGTGCTTTTATACTTACTAGTATGATATTTAGACATATTTTTGTAATTAACTGTGCGTTTATTACTGGCATGTTTGATTAGTGGTTTTTCTTTGTCACTGTTAGCGGCGATATTTATAATTTTATCTTTTTGAATTGTTCTTTTTTGTTTATTTACGTGGCGTTGATGTCCAGAACTAACTTTCTTCAGCTCATGATTATTTGATGGTTGTCTACGATTTCCAAAATATGACACATTATCAACTATAACACCGAATCGACTTAGATTTTTCAAAATAAAATCTCCAGTTTTCTAAAAAAAAAATTAAATAAAAAAATGTTTAAATAGTAAGTAATGACTAATGAGGTTCTTTTGAAAAAGCTTTTAATTTATAACATATTTATTTTCTTCAGCAAATATATCAAAATACAAAAATTGATAATTTTAATCACAAAAATAAATTTAAAAAAAAATATAACTTTTACAAAAAACAGAGATCAAGTCTGTATGATTACAAATTTAATTTAATCTATACTGTGGTTACACTTAAGTCTAAACTACGGACTAAGATATACAGAACTGGACACACGATGAATATTATGGTTACAAAATGTTATAATACAGGTGGAGTGCAGGGGGTATTTTCCTTTTAGAATTAGTAGCGCCGTCTTAGTGGATACTTATGGAACTAGATCACATTATCACAAATTGATTAATAATTATTAATTATATTTATTATAGTATGATAAATTAAAGATGTTATAGGTACTATAAAGTTAATATCACTATTTTGCTTTGAAAATTCCAGTAAAAACCGTCTTATTGGATCTAGTATAAATATATCCACTAAGACGGCGCTAGTAATACTAAAAGGAAAATACCCTATGCACTCCGCCTCTGGTATAAAATTTCGTGATCAACCCCAGCTGATATGCAGATAAATGCTGATAAATAAAATAGCTATCAATAATAATTATTAACGAAAATGTTACTTATTGTAACAAAAATAAATGCTTTAAACTCTTTTAAATTAAATTTTAAAATATGATCAACAAAATAGTCAATATAAGTTGTAGGTAGCAACTAGCAACTAATATATTACAAGGTAATTCAGGAAATTAATTACTTTGATACATGCTATGCTAATTAGACATTAATTTTTACATCGCTAAAATATTTTTTCAATGCATTTATTACGTGAGTAAGATTATTTTGTAATAAAATAAACCATAATCAAAATATTTATTCTAAATTGTTAAAATTTTAAATTAACTATTTTAAGTATTTATAATATAAACAAAACTTTACTCTGTACAGCGAGAGCACACAAGTTTTGCACATATAGATAATAATAATAACAATAATAAAGCATTATTTCTCCCTACGAGTAACCTGGTCAACAATAATCGAACGTGCCAACCACGACTAATGAGTTGTAAAGAAAAACAATGCAATTTTCTTATCAAAATTCGACAAAAACCTGATAACTGTAAGAGCTTCATGTGGATTTTATTTGTATTATCATATGCTACCAAATATTAAGCGGCATCTATACAGTTCTTCCGGATTTCTAATAACTGTTAGCGCTCCTAGTGAATAATAGCAGTAACTTCATGAAAAACATTGGTTTTGAATTTGCGTGGGATGTCAAAAGTATATTTTTTAAATACCATTTAACAACAATTTACTATTTTCCCGAAAAGTATGAATATTATCATAAAAATTGCTATCATTGTCAATGACTATAGTATATTTAATTACATTTCCCTCTATTTTGATGTGTATTGACGTAATGTACATCATAAGTTATAACCCATGTTCACTATAAATAATAATCTATTATGCTGAGAGCTAATAAACTATTGTTATATCATTTGAGATTTAACTTAATATTAAACATAAAAATATTTTGAAATGTCTCGTTGTTGCGTACGAGAATCGCATACAATTTCCAAAAACATATTTGACATTCTAAAAGATGACCAAGAAAAAAAAAGTGAGAAGCATTAGGAAATATTTTTAAAAAATGGGATCGCGTTCGCTCTAGTCATTGTAAAGAAGCAGATAATTATTAATACACGGAGTTCAGGCGAAGGTCACAATAAATATACTTTAAGTGTTAGGTAAGGTTTAACTTGTCTAAATTGTAAAAAATAATTTTGAGAATGAGAATTAGACAGTTTTTCATATTCAACGAACCAACAAAATAAACAACAGAATAAATTAAAAAAATAAGTATCTGACTGCAAAAAGTTGTACTAATAATAATAAAATAATATTTAATTATTTTTATTATAAAAATTGAAGTTATAAAACTCATATTTTGATGTTTACATTTTTATAGTTTTTTCAGTCGTGTATATTGTAAATATCAATTTTTAACTGTTCAAGCATTGAGCCAAAAGTATATTTTTGAACTACAAAACTAGATTGCGCTAGAACAAGAACTTTTCGCGGATGTCTAATCACGCATCGTCCCGCAGCCATAGTAAAATACTATTTATATACGTGTTTGGTATCATTAAATATTCGCTAAGGTTAGGTTAAGTTGGTAACTCCACCTACCTCGAGGCGATATTACAAAAGATAATCTTCATACACAAACAGCTGTTGGCGGGATATTTGAAAAGATGTATATTAATTAATCGTTTTACCGCCTTTTTTCAATTACACAGGGTAGATAGTATTCACTCACATGGATGTCGCCAAAATTTTTTTATTTATACATTTACATTTGAAATGCACGCTGCCAGCGCGGCGAAAGGAGGCGGAGTCACCAACTGCGTGCACAGGTTAGGTACGTACGTTTAGCCACTATTAAAAAGGAACACAATAAGCCGGTATTTTTTTTATTTGATAAGAACATTTGGGGCCATTTTATTACTACTTGTGGTGTAATCATGGTAACTATAACCATGGTTCTAACGTTAGCGCTGTCACACTGACGGTCACGTACCATTTAGTAATTGATAAGAACTAACCTAACTAAAATTGTAACAGCTCTTATATAATATTGCATTAAATTATTTATTGATAAAATTTTTTATTAACATTTATCATAAATTTAAAATATTATGATACACAATTCAGACAATTCAGTATATTTTGTAAATGGAGTTAGGTTAGGTTAGGTTTGGGTTAACCTAACATAGTGTTTTTACAATAATTTAAATTACAACATAAATTATAATATTAAAGGCTGAATTACTTAAAAATAGTTAGAAAATATAATGAAATTAGGGGTCAAGACGATACATTATTACTTAAAAAGTGTGTGGTTTTAAAAGAACATAATAATAAACATTAATATTTTTAAATAATATTAATAACTGTAAAGTATTTTAAATAATTATTTGAAAATTAACTACGTAGAAATTACTAAATGGACCATACTATATTTTGCAATATTTAAAATCGATGTTAAATGCTAATAAAATATTTAAAAGATAAATGAATAATATAATATGTTGAATAAATGTAAATCTCCATATTATAAAAGAGAAAAACTCCATTTTTTTGTTTAGTTAACACTGATTAGGTTAGGTTAGGTTATCAGTACTCGCACAATATTGCAATGCGCATGTGCAACATGTGCGCCTAACCTAACCTAACCTAGCGTTGTGTGCTGTATTAAAACGCTCCTACAGTGACTAGACAGAAGAGATACGCAAAATGAACAGATTTTTGTCGGTCTATTACGGGTTATCTCACCTAATTTTAATGCATTGTATACTTGTCAAATTATCTAAGATAAAATTACAGATTAGGTTAGGTTAGGTAACAGAAGATCAAGGATAGATTAGGTGAGGTTAGGTTAGATAACCTAACCTAACCAATGTACAGATAATTTCAATTTATCATCAAATATGTTTGTATGATGGACTTTTATCTTTTTGTATAAATTATAAATTATAAAATTCCTTTAAAAATATCTAATTTTAATGTTATAGTATATATTTAATATGTACTTATAGTTTAAAAAAATTGCTAAATAAATAATGACTCGATAACAAGTATTTATGAGTTAATTTATAACTATTTATAAAATATGTAATACATACTTTATCAAATCTGATGGTGGCATGATAATCAGAAATATATTCGCAATTTCCAATATTTTGCAAACATAATCGATTTTTAAGACCTACAGAAATGTAAACATGAAATGTCCAATAAGGATATTTATTTATACTTCAATTAAATAAATAACTCACTTTTGCCAATTGTTATAACTTCTCTCTGTACAGATATATCAAAGGGTACAGTTATACAAGACAAAGTTGCACTGCATTTTGTAGGCAGTGAACTTTTGTTTTTTTTCAGTAATTTATCAGAAATATAATTTGTAACATTACCAGTTTCTGAAAGAAGTTAGATATCAACAGATTATTATTTTTTACTTACATAATTTAAAAATATCTTGTGAACTATAGTAATTTTTTTAAGATAATACTTACCATTCATCTTATCTTTAGAATTAATTGATTCCAATTCAATTGATGCAACGTCACTGAAAAAAAAATAAAAAAAAATTTTATATTGAGATGTGAATAAAAATTAAAGGTAATTTTATACACATGCAAATTTTTAATTTAATTTTGGCAATATAGTTTTAATTTACAGTTAATTATTTAATACTATTTATCATCCCAATTATAAGTAAATAGTAGTTATCATAATATTGATATCTTTTATATCATTCTGATTAAAAATAGATTATCAATAAAAACTGTCGATATCACCCCAACGATTTTCATTTGTAAAAATAAAATATTAATATATTTATTAAAATTAGATTACGTTATTTAATTCAACAAAAATATTAGGTTTAACACTGAAAAAAGTGAATGATTATTTTATAGAAAATCCGAATGAAATCTGTTATAAAAATAATAAGAACAGTGTTGCCAACTTCAATCTAGGTTACTCAAACCTAACTAAAATTAGGTAATCGATCCTATTATAAAAACATTTTTTTACCATAAAATATTTAAAGATGAATTTTCTGTCGATGTTGTTGGAAAGTCATCTTTCGCCTAAATTTAAAAAATAAAAAAAAATATATTAATTTAGTAATTTATTATTTTTTAGCAGTAATACATTGCATAAGGTCATTGTTTTGGATTTCACAATATTAAATCCCAAGTACTATGCAATGTATTATTTAAGTTCACAAAAATGTTGTTACATTAGTTTAGAAGCAACCTACCAAAACAATAATGTAATTAGGCATGCTCTAGTTGAACCTAATCTTAACAATTTTTATTAGGCCAGGTTATGACTAACCTAACCTTAAAAATGTAATTAGGTTATGTTAGGACCAACCTATCAAAATTGTAATGTTACTTTTAATCTATCTTAATTATACTTAGATTTTAAACAGATTGGATAGTATATTAAATATAAATTTTATATTTATCATTCAAGTTTATATCAAACTTGAATTAAATATTGTGTACTTTGTAAACAGTTTTCTTTTTATTTACTGCATTTTATGATGTAAGTCTTGTTTAACAATTTTAAAAACTTATTACCTTTTTATACATTGCTTCAATTTTACTAGGCAGTTTGAAAGATTTGTCTACAGGCAGAGATGGCAGTTCACATTGAGACCTTTTTGTTGTTATATTATTAGTAGTCAGTAATCCACGACCAGGAGTGAAAACGTCAGGATAAGCTAATTCCTAGTTTTTAGAAACATAAATTTTGATGCATAAATGTAAACAATTTAGTTATAAAAATTAATTAAAAAATATATTATATGACTAACTAAAAACTGATCGTGTGCTGGACAGATCCATCTCATACTATGATCCCAATCACGGATAGGAGGATCCAAACAGTTGAGGTGATAAAGTCTAGTACAATGATGACATTGCACTAATCGTCCCTGAAGAACACATTTTTTACATACAACACATCTATCGTTCTTGCGTATCATTTTAAGTTTATCCAACTGTTTTCTGACAGGAAGTTTTGCATCTGATAAAAACAATTAATTTATTTAAGTATTTAAAATGAAAAAAAAAAAATAATACGTACTGAATTTGCGTTGTATTGGTACTTCTTCAAGGAATGATTCAAATGGATTGAACGGAAAATCAAAATCAAATAATTGTTTAATCTTGAGTCTAACTTCTGTAAAAAAATAATTCAATAAAATATGTTATATTTTTCCATATTAAATGAAACTTAAATGTGAAATGGTAACTTGTATATTAGTTTTCAGTTTTACCTTCATATTTTTTCCTGGAAAAATCAGGGTTGAATACTTCATTCTAAAACATACAATATAAAAAGTTAATACAAGCAAATCAGTAATATGGTTATCTGTAATAATGATTTAATTTTACTTACATAATCAATATAGACATAGGCTGGATCAGTGTTCATCAAGGAAATTATTCATTGCATGAACACAAATATTTACATAACATTATAATATATCAAATATTTAATTAAGGCATGCATAATAAAAATATTATTTTACGGGCTATTTAATGATTTTTGATATTGTCCACTGCACACAAATCCTGTACTATCGCTGCATAGATTACATGTTGTAGGATCAACGGTCTTAGATGGGTGTTGGAAATAAGCAACTTCCAGTCTTTTCTTGTTATTCACCGAATTTGGTTCAGCAATCAATCTCATTATTTCCTAAATCCAAAATAAAGGATAAGCAATGGGAATGGGTAAGTACAGACGTTAGGCATATTATTTAAATCAAAATTGTTAAACATTTGCAAGCGTCCCTTCAGATCGTTCACGAAAAAAAAAAAAATTGATCGATTGGTTGTACTGGCTACGCAGATTATTCGATACGCAAGATGCCAGAAACATGCCACACGATGAGTAAAAATTGAAAACAAATGAACGAGGGCGGCGCCCAGTCCGCGCAACACAGCTCACCTCGTCACCCGTGCGCGTATTGCACGTTTTGCGCGTTGTGCGCGTTTTGCTCGGCCTGGACGCGCGAGCTCGCCTTGAAAACGAAACCGTAAAAGCGACATCGGAGACGACCGCAGAAAATGTAGTCGGACTGCACGATGGGCTTACCTTCATCAGGTCGATGGGCCCGGGCGAAACCGATCTCTTGGCGGCCATTACGACAACGGTCTAACTAAACGAAAACTATTATATGATCGCGCGTGCTCGTGCTCTGTGTAATGGACGTCAGTGTACACTCAAGCAGATTGCACGGGTGGTTCGCGTACGCCAAACGACGACGAATACGCGATCGATAACGCGGAACGGACGGATAGACAACACCCGAACGCGCGACAACAAATGGCGGCGTCGGTCATGTGAAAGGAGAGAAAATCGTTAAGACGATCTAATAACAGTAATATTGGTCGGGCACGGCAGTAACGGATTTCGACGATGTATAAACGAGAAATTAAAGGAAACGCAACTAATGGCCGCAACTAATGAAAACGACAACGATGTGACAACGCAGACAATGCGATTCTGTTACGACCGATGGCGGACGGATGGTCCTGCGAGAGACGAACGTGAACGAACGGACGCACAGACGAGCTAACCGGACGCTAGAATGAGGACACTGAGGGTAGCTTAGCAGCGCGCGCGACGACTCGGATGTCGGATACGCGGAGCGCTCGCGACGGATATCGTCGTTTTGGACCTATCGCTGACGGTTGTGGGTGGCAATGGATTTTGATGCTGTACCAGTGTAACACACAAAATATACGATTACGGTACGTGATACGTAAAACTGCAAGTGTGTACGACACTACACAACTGTGACTGTGGTTGCTGTGTACTTAAGAAATCAGGGCCGCTCTGCCGTTATTGGTCGGCCTTTCGTTCGATAGAGCGCGATTACCGGGACAACACGGACGACCGCCGAGCGTGTCCTAAATCGTATATTTTCTATGATAATAATAAAATATTACGACAACATAATAATATGACGCTGGTGAACGATTCGAGTTGGATAACGGACGGCGTAGTAAACGTTTAACAGGTAATAACTTTAATGATTTTTGTTTTTGTTTACCGTCGCACCGAACGCGGTGGCGGTGGCAGCGGAACATCTTGTTATGATTTTACTTCACGCTCCATGTGTGTAATATTTTCTACCTCCAAGTCCGACCTCCATGCGTACAACACTTACGGTTTTTTTTTTGTACATGATTTCATTTTTATCAGTGCAAGCAACACTGGTTGCGCAGTTTCACTCTCTTAACTATTTTTTTTTATTTTTTTTTTTTTTTTGTGGTTATAAACACGGCAAATGTGATTTTTGATCACTTTAAATTTTATTCAAACCCGACGATTTATTACACTACGAGTACTAAGTCTTTTTTCTGCCATTATTAGGTACCTTTAAATCTCGGTCGGTAACTGCACAGAAAAAAGGGTATTTTACAACGGTACCGATGGCGTCCAGAAGCAGGCTTAGTAGGAACGATAATTCTATGGCGGAACGGCGGTTGAGACCGATTTATGGTACTCAATTAATTCTCCTACTGTTCGACATTCTTAAATTTTATTTTTGGTTTTTTTTTTTACTTACAGAATGGATAGACAACGGAAATTATAAAAAGGCTTTGCACGAGTTGGATAAATTAATAAAAAAATTACCTAGTCAAAATTGTTCCAAAGTATGAACCAAATGTTTAAATAGAGAATTCTTAAGTAGATTTGTCTAGTCAAATTATTTAGTTATAACCATATTTATTTCATACAGGCGCTGAAGAGTTTAACGTTAGTCCGACTTGGAAAAGACCAAGAGGCAGAAACATTGTTGAAAGAAGTAAGAAAATGCAAGCCATCTGATGAATCAACATTGCTTGCATTAACAGCGTGCTATAGAGAGTTAAAAAAACGTAATTTTAATAGTGTTTGCATTTAAGTTGATAAAATCTATTTTATTTTAATTGTATAGCTCATATGGTATGTGAAGTATACGAGGATGCTTTACTCCAAGATCCAGTCAACGAAGAATTATTGTCTAGTCTTTTCATGTCTTACGTTCGTGTTTGTGATTACAAAAAACAACAGCAAACTGCATTAGCTCTCCATAAAGTTAAACCAAATAACCCATATTATTTTTGGGCCATAATGAGTATTGTTATGCAGGTACGTATTAAGTTATTAAAATATTACTAATAATAAATCAAAAAATAGATTAATAAATTCATTTTTTTTTTTTTTTTTTTTGGTAGGAAAAATATTAGTATAAATAATGAAGTATTTATTAATACTATTAACTTTGTCTTATTACATATTATAATTTCATGATTTATATGCATACCTATTTATTTTAAGGCGTATCAAGCAAATGATGAAATATCAAAAAGAATTACTCTGCCATTAGCAGAACGAATGGTGCAAAAATATATTAATGAAGACAAAATTGATGCTGAACAAGAAATTCAATTGTATTTGATGATATTAGATATGCAGGTAGCATTGAAGTTAACTGTTACATAAATAACATTTTTTTAAAAAAAAAAATAATGAATATTCAAAAATAATTTTTTAGAAAAAATACAAAGAAAGTTTAGATATTCTTAATGGACCACTTGGTGATAAGCTACATCGCACTGTTGGTCTTACACGGAAAAAAATTGATATTTACTTTGAATTGGAAATGTATGGTGAAGCAAACTCATACCTAAAAAGTTTACTTCTTAAAGAGTAAGTAACTTCTTGTAATTAGTATTGCTTACAGACTTAATTATAATTATAATTTTTATTTTTTAATTTTAAATAAAATATTTATATATTTATTTTAAAATAGTCTGTAATTTTTATTATTATATATGTTTAAATTATGATATTTTTTTTAAACATATTTATTTATTCAACAGCATAGATTCATGGATTTACTATACTAAGTATTATGATTCATTATTTAAAATAATTGAATCTAAGGATAAATACTTAAACTGCAATGGGGATACTGGTTTACCTCACTTTGACTCATCTATAGAAGAAGCTTTATTGTTTTTAAATGAATTACAAAAATTAAATTCTGAGCAAAACTATCCTCAAAGAGGAGTTTACCTTGCTCGCCTTGAATTATATTCTAGATTAAAAGAAAATGCTAATAAATATATGGGTAAGATAATTTACTTAAATTACAATCTAATAAATACAATTAAAAACATAAATTATTCTTTCTAGTTGCTTTAAATTTTTTTTCAATAAACGATTTTATCATTAAAAATAGTTATTGTAATTTGATAATTTCACACTTGTTAGTTATCCTATTTTTTCTTACTGTATTCTATGCTTAAATTGTATTATTTATTATAAACAAAATAATTTCAGGTGATGCTATCAATCTTTTAACCGAATATTTTAAGATATTTGGACAAAAGCCATGCTGTTTTTATGATCTAAGACCATATATGTCACTTTTAAAAGAAGAATTACTCGATGAGTTTTTGAAGATATTGGATGAAATTGTTAATTTGAAAGAAGGAGAATTCCCAAAAACTGTGAGTACCTGCATATTTTAAGAGATTTACCAAGTATAATTCTAATTAAAAAAAAAAAAAAATGCTGTAGCCAAGTGTGGATTGCATCAGTCTTATATCACTCTAAGAAATGTAACACATGTCTTACCTTCATTTAGTTACTTTTATAACACTGGTGTTTACTGCCATAGTTCCAGTGTTGAAAACAATTATGATGTATTAATCTTTTGACTATAATAAATTTAAAAAATGAGTGTACTTTATCACTTAGTGTGATTTTCTGTCTTTGTTTAACACACTCGTGATATAGTATTTTAGACATGTTTTTTGCCAAATATACCAATTGATCTAATGAAGTGATAAGAATTATGAAAACAGATTTGAATTTGTCGTCAAGTCTATTTGGAATCAACTTTCTCACAGCTTTGATATTTTCCTCCAAATTCCTAAAAAAAAAGTAATTAAAAATTGCAGTATTTCAATTTTTGGAGAAGTTAAAATCAAAAAGTCAAAAATTTTGGAAAGTCAATTTCAAGTAGACTCGACGACAAATTCAGATCTGTTTTCAGAATTATTATCGCTTCATTGGATCAATTGGTATGATTGGCAAAGGATCAGTCTAAAATTTTATGTCGCCCGTGCGTTAGGCAAAAACAGAAAATCATAGTATCCCCTTAATTACAATTTATAATATATCATGTATTTCCAGAAATCTCAAATGGAATGTTATTTATCATATCTCCAATTAGCCAGACATGTTGGAATTCATGATCTCATGAACACCGAAGAAAAGTTAAAACTTGCTGATCGTTTACTCAGATGCTATCATAGATGTGAAATATTTAATAATAGCAAAAGATCTTCAGAAATAATGTAAAATTATATTATAACAATTTATTATCATATAAAAATCATGTTTACTGTATATATTTTTTAGGGCAAATGACACTTTTGTTATAATGATGGCACATTTAATGTATGACATTTGGGTTGAAAATAATAGACTCACATATATAAGGGAAGCAACTGTTGTACTTGAGTATGCATACGCTCTAAGTCCCTCAAATTTTCATATCAAATTGTTATTATTAAAATTCTACCATATGTTAGGTAATTATATTTCTATTTTATATAACATTTTTATTTTATTTTTTTTTACTATGACAATAATATATTTATTTATTTATCTTCTTAGGAGCCTCTGATGCGTCAAATTTAGCATATATAAATTTAGAAATAAAAAATACTCAGTTGGATTCATTAGGTTATTTACATACTTTTCAAATGTTCAATGAAGGTCGTTTCCAGAATGCATCTAAACTGTATGCTACAACTATCAGATTCTTCTCACATAATTATCGAGAGGTAGGAAAATAAAAAAAAAAAGGTTGTTATATTTACATCCAGATTAATTTCATTGAATGTTTCTTTTGTTTAAATTATTTTATTAGGTCGCAGATCATTTAACAATATCGTACAAATTTGGATCTTTTATCAAAATTATTGAATTTGTGGAATTTAGAGAAAAACTTAAATATTCTATTCATCATTCTATGTGTCTTACAGAAAACTATTTTATTTCGTTACTTGATGTTGATAATTTGGATGATTGTTTAGAGGTATTAAAAATACTAATTAATTAAATTAAAATTGTTGGCTAAAAATTATTTTTGTATTTCACATTTATTAGATTATATTAAAAATGAATGATGTGCCTGAAATTGCTTCAAAATCTCAACTCAAAAAAATGATTAATAATCGAGACTATTCGGTTTTAATAAACTACAATCCTCCTACACGATGCTTAACTACAGAACATTCAAATCAAATATTTTCTCATGATTTGCGTTTACTGGAAATCCGTGCTGTTTTGCTAAGTTGTATTTATTACAGTGCAAGAATGATTAAACAATTTAGTACTCAACATTTTAAAACACCTTCAGAAGTAAATGGACTTAATACTGATGATGAATCTCTCAATTCAAATGACTTCGATCAATTGAATTTCCATTTAAAAACATTGAAAACCCTTAACACTCAATTGGAAAGCGATCCTCCAGTTCCAGTTCCTAATAATGTATTTGGAAGTTTTTTTGGATCTAAGTTATTTGGTTTGGATAAATCTAAGACTATGTTGACAATTGTCATCAACTTCATTGAATTTATACAAATAATAGGATCAGATGTAAAAACTTCCGTTTCTACGGATGATGAGTGGACAGCAAAGATGAAAACTAATGCTAATGAACTAACTATTGCATTTGATAAATCAATTTCATATTGTAAATTTGTTATTTCAAAAACAATAAATGAAATAGATTCTAGTCTAAAATTAGAAGGAAGAAAAGAAGTATTAGAAGTACTTACAAATATGATAGATGTAAGAAGTATTATTATATTAATTATTAATACTAAATAATGGATATTAATTTATTCTTTTTTTTAATTTTCAGACTTTGAACACTTCATGCATATTTCTTTCCCTAGCAACATATTTTATAAAAAGTTATCAAAACAAAATAGTTTCTGATCCAAAAAAAATTAAAGCTAAACGAAAAACTCATTCTACACCCTATAATCCTGAGGTAAACAATTGTAATATATAATTTAATTTTAATTTTAATATATACATATATTAATTATATATCTTATATGAAATTTATAAAGTTCATCTAAAACAAATTTTAATATTAAATTAATAATAAATTACACATATTTTAATTTAATTTTGACAGCATTGTTTCATAATAATACCATAATTAATAACTAGGGTTTGGGACTTGTTGCACTTAAAATCAAATATATCATTATTATGATATCAAAGTATGCTTAAAAATATGCAGCTAATTTTTTATTTTGTTTTTGATAAAACTTATTATAATTATGAAAATAAAAATTTAAAAATTAGTTAGGTACATAATAAAAATTGCGAAAAAAAAACAAATTAATTATATAGGGTGATTCTTTTATTATGAAACACTCATTATTTCAAAAATTATTCATATTATTGAAAACATTTTTTTACGTAGTTCAAGTTGTTAAAAAATCAACATTTTTATTAAAAAATTATATTTTTAAATATTGTTTATCTTTATATTTTTTTAAGTTTTTTACTTTTTTGAGTGACTACAGAGTCTTAATTTCATAGCAGAATATTTTTCTGAGTGTTTTGATACATACAAATCTAATTCAGGGCAAGTAGTTTATGAGTTATAGGTATTTAAAGCTTAGACAAGCGGATTAGTGGACAAATATTTTGCAGGGTAACCACTCCACTCCGCACATCAAAACTTTAAATACTCATAACTCATAAACTAAATGTAGGCATCAAAATATTCTGTTAATTATTCTGCATTGGAATATGAAATTAAAACTATGTTGTCATTGAAAAAAGTAAAAAACTTAAAAAATATATAAGGATAAAAAAGACCATTGTTTTTTTAACAACTCGAAACTATATAAAAAAATTTCAAAAACATGAATACTTTTTGAAATAATGAGTGTTTCATGATAAAAAATCATGCTATATATATATATAATTTATAAAAAAAACTGACACATCCTGAGAAATTACGTAAACGCGTGATAATTTGATCAGTTTTCTATAATTAACAAACAAACATGTATTGCTTTTTATTTCGTTGTATAATTTAGAATCTAGATGTCATTAGGTTTTACCTCAACTATATAATTGTTGATAAAAAGGTTGATTCTTAAGCGACAAAACTATCGTAAACAGATGTATGAGTCAGGTACTCAGGGAATTTTTTCCCTAACAATTTTACGGACATACATATTTAAGAAATGCAAAATATGCACAAATATGTTATCTTTCCTTTTTTTTTTTAATATAAAATATTTGTATATACTAAATACTAAAATACTGATAAATAAATTTTTATCTTATTGTCTATTGATAAATATGCTTAAGTCCCATTAATAATTACCTAAGTATATATTCTATGGTCAAGATAAATAGTAAAATAGTAAATTTCCTTACAAGTTCTAACAAAAAATCAATTATATTTATTTTTAGACTCAATATAAAGGTAAATCAGAAATTTTACGTGAGGTTATGAAAACTGTTCAAAACAGTACTAGTCATATTCTTGCTTGTGTAAAGAATGTTGAAGAAGCATGGAATCGTATGGGATGTGGTAATTCCAATGCATTGATGTTAAAAAAACATGATACCGACTATACAATTAATGATACTGATGAAGGAAAAGAAGCTGACAAAATAAGACAGATCACAGCTGATAGGTGGCGACAGTTAGTGGACACTATTGATAAGAAGATAAGTGACAGTTATAGTGGTGCGTTAGATGAAATGATAAAAATATTAATTAAGAAACAAACACAAATCAACAAACTACCATCATTTTAAATGGTAATTTATAATTTTAAGAATACATGTAAATATTTTATATTTATCAAATAAATTGATACCTAAAAATATATGAAAATGTAACTATGCTTTGAATTTTAGTTAATGTATTTACTATTGACTAATTACCCTTAATATTTAAGGTGACAACATTGTATTAAAACATTATTTACGACTTATCTAACTTGATTTTATCAATATAATTGTTATTTAATTTCTTAAATAAATAACTACTGTTTTATATTTATGGAACCAGACTATCAAAAAATACAATTATATACAAGACTAATGAATTATTTTGGTTATTATGTCATATAAATCATTACTATCAAAAACCTTCATTTTTATAAATAACGAGATTAATTAATAAATAATTCAGTCAGAATTGTGTATGAATAAACAGAATATATATTTTGATATGATATACATTTTTATATGGATGTTTTATTCATATTACATATTGCCAAAATTGATTTATTAAATTGTAAAAAAAAAAAAAATAATTTTAGTAACTCAAAGCCTTAAAGTACAAATATTTGTATAAATCATCTTGGCCCACATAGTATGTTTTGAATGTTAAAAGCTAAAAAATAATCTGATCACTTAAAAAAATGTCTAAATTTTATGTTTTTGTACAAATTTAATTACTTAACTATAATTCACATTTTTGCCAACTTCATTTTATTAACAATTACTTACAAAATATCGCGAAACCAATATATTGTATGGAGTTACTATTGCCAGTATATAATATAACAGTAATTTAATATTAATATAATATAGAACATTAATATAAACAATTTTATATGTATATCAACATATATTATATTGTTATATTAATATATAATAGTATTGATAAAAGTGGTAAAAATATGTATATGAGGCAATACAAAGTGACTGGGGATAAAAAAACAACATATAAATGAAAGATTTAACAATGGATTTGCTCATTTACTTTCTGTTCAACATCCTTCAATCTATTAATTTATAAATGATTTGAAACGTCAATTAAACCTAACTGGAATTAAAATAAGTCAAAGTATAGTAAGAAATCCAAATATGCCAAGAAATAAAAAGTATAAGGCAATCAGTCAGGCTGAAAGAGTAAAAAAGTAGTTGAAGATTATTCAAATTAAGAATTTAAAGGTTGTTTTTAAGGTATTGCATTTAATATCTATTTATATTAATTAATATTAATATTTATACATGCATATTTTATTTTTCCTTCCACTTACATCAATGTTATATTCTACATATTTTTATCAATATTACTTTATATTATATTTAAATTCCTAGTATATTTTATACTAGCGATATATGTTCCATGGTATATATTGGTCTACGATATTTTGTCGGCATACCTTTTATTATATAAATTTGTTATTTTATTAAACCTGTATTCTTTAAATTTTCTTTTTCCTTTCATTATAGTTTTATCGTTTATTTATATTTAGTATAAACTAAAACTTGTACAATAAAAAAGGATATTTTAAATGCCTACTAAACTTCCAAATTAATCAATTATTTTTAAAATTTTGATTATATGAATATGTATTTAACTTAATAATGTTAGATTTTAAAGTAGATTGGCCAGTATTCAATATCATTGCCAAGCTTTTTAATAAACCTGTTATAGTTACTTATATTATTACTTATTATCAATGGTAATGGTTTAATCATGATTTATTATTGATGAATACGTTTTAATTTGTTAAACTTGAATTTTTAGTTTTTTATCTGGCAAAATAAGTATGACATTACTAAACACTTATAGAATAAAAATATTTCCAATAAATAATGAACAAAAATTTATTATTATAAAAATGGTTTTATTACTCATTTTATATATATGTATGTATATTTTATTATAATGACATTATTATTATTATTATATTTATCATCTATCATTAAAATGTATGAAATAATAACCCATGGACTATTTAATAATTAGATTTATTATGCTTATGCAAAATTAATTTGTTTATATTAAATTAAATCTCATTCTTATTCTAAATTATATATTATATATAACACTGTTTAATTTCAAAATGTAATAGTCTTAGAGATAATGTAAAATATCAATTTTTAAGATTTTAATAACTAACTTAAAAAATTTATTTCTTATTCGGTTTAATACAATGAATATTTTTTCAACAAACTAAATTATATTTATTCAATTTTTTTTAAAATGATTATTGAAAATTCTTAAAATGCAGGTTACTTTTAAAATTTAACAGACTGAAAATGTGTATGACTGTAACGGATTAAAAAGAGTAAAAATTATATTATTATTTTATTTTAGTGAGTAAAATTATCTTTGATATATAAATAATAATATAATGTAACATACACAAATACACAATTTTTACAATTAATTCTTTGTACATAAATATATGTGTCAAATTTACTTTGTTTCTATAATAATATTATGTATATAGTATATACATGAACTGAATAATAAATTGTAAAATGTAATAAAATAAATTTACCTATACTCTATCCAGTGAGCCAATGATATGCTGCATCCCAACAAAAATCTATTTATTACATCCCCATACAACACCCTACCATAGTAGAATCTGTCTCGATGGCAGGGTATTGAGTAATGATATTTCATAATTGAAGTGTACATTGTCTAGATATAGTATTTTAGTGTTTGTATTTAGTACTTTATATTAATTAGGTTAAAATTGTAATATATAAATGATTTTTATGAAATTTACAGTTTTGTTAATCAATTACTTATTGTTATTTGTTTGTTTTAAATTATTATTAATTTTTTTTTTGTATATCAATAAAATTATATTAAAATACATTATATAAAATATGCCAATATTTAATTTATATTTTTAGATATGTATTATATATTCTTTTCAACTCTGTAAATAATTTGGTACTACTATATATCTCTCCTTTTGTAAAAATATTTTTTTAGTGTTTAATTTGTAACCTTGAAAACATTACGTTTTTCAATCAGTATAAGAAAAACTCATTATTATTTAAAATTAATTTAATAATATTTTTGATATATGGAAATTATGAATAAACAGTAAAACTAAAATATGTTCCCCTGTATTTTGTCTGATACAAAATATATCAACTAAACAGTAGGAAAACTACACAGATATAATCTATAATATATCAGTGCAGTAAACTTTTGCTTAATCAAATAATTTAAAAGATAATTTTATTTTGCAACAAAAGAAAAAAAGATATATTCTAAATTCATCAGTGGTGTCATGTGTGGGATGCAAGGGTGTGCAAATACATCCCATGAATTTTTTGTGTCATCATTTCATAGAATTATACTATAAAATAAACAACATTAGGTTTTTTTGTGTATCTTATGCTGTATGGTTTTAATTCTATAAATAATAAAACGGTACTCGACTATGTGGACGACTTTGGTATTACATTAGATTTTCAATATTGGATTTGCATCCCATGAAAAAATATGAAATTGCGCCTTGGTAACGGTCAATTTTGTAGGCTGTAGCATTTCATAATCAAAAATTTAAAAATGTATACATTTTATAGATGTTACTAAGAACAAATTTGGATAAAATTACATAATATTTAAATAATGAATACCTAACGTTATAAGTTATAACAATATTTATCATTTTTTTATGATTCAAAAACGTTATTCACGATGTAAAACTTTTAAGTACCTATATTATTATGATAGAGTTTTCAAATTTAATGTTTTCGATAAAAACAATATCATCTTACTGTAATTACTAATAGTAAAATAAGTTATTTAATCTAATAATTATATCAAAAACATAAAATCAAATATACCTATTATAGTAATATAGGTTAATAGAACGTTTTCACTCGAAATCTTTTCTCATATACGAGTACTTACCTACAAAGCCACAAAGGTATAAAATATTATTGAATTCAAATTTAACACGCTCGTTATTACACATTTACATGATTACAGTGACCCACTCGACACCTACTACGTACTGCAGAGTGGTACCCGTTTGCTCACCTTTTGTGTCTTTGAATTTTACATAAATATTGAAAAATCAGAGTAATAACTATAGATTTAGGATGTTGATGACTTTTGCATTTTTTTCCTTTGATTCATTTATTCATGTTTTAGGTCATTTTTTGTAGTTTTCGTACAATGTGGGGTCATTTTTCTCAAATTTTAGATTTTATAGAAAATTTATATAATATTCAAAAAAATAATTTTAACACTATTATATTATGGGGTTTTTGTTGTAATTAAATCTATCGCGTACCGATAAGATTCATTGTTTGAGTATTATACATTGATAAAATAAGTGCTCTTTCAGACATACGCTGATCATACACACTTATCGAATGTGATCTACATGATCTACTTCAAGTATGCTCCCATAATGTCCGTTGATGTCGAGCAAAATTTTTCATCATACAAACATTTATTAACTGATTGACGTGTCGTTATCGTCTTTTGTTAGAAAACATCGGGCACATTTTAATTGTACAGTGCAACAGTAAAATATGAATATTAATGAGAGTATTTTTATTAAACTTTTTTTATTTATAGGTATTTTATTTTTGAATGTATTTTTAATAATTTTATAAAATGTTTAAGCGTAAATGTATACTATTGTTTATTAACATTATAATTCTTATTTTAAATAACCTAACCTTATTATCACACCCATATCTCTTATAAAAATAATTTTTTTTAATTTTTTTAATTCGATTTTTAGATTATTTTTTGTAGTTTTTAGGGCATTTTTTGTGTGTTTTTTAGGTCATCAACATCTTAACTCTAGTAATAACTAATAACTATTAAGTAATAGGCAATAGGTGTCTGTAATTCTAACAAAATAAGTACACATTTTTTAAATAAGTCACGCATATTTTCAGGATGGACAATGGTATCAACTGTTGGAATCATCATCCAACTAAAAATACGTAACAATCAATCCGTCAATTCCTAGTATAGATTATTAAGAGTTCATTTCGTGTCATGGATTTGGAAAGTTTGTTCATTATTTATATTTCCTACGCCTATTAAATAGAATTCTGAAATGTATAGGCAGTAGCCACTATGAACCTAGATGTATCGTATACCTACCTATCTTACCATATAGTTTATACAATATACAAGAGGTACCTGGGCACATCGATTATGGAAAAAGTACTACCTATTGTATGTTTAAATTACTGTAGAGACAGACAAGTGATTGCTCAGGATATTCGATGATAGGTACAAAACGAATTCAAAGCATGAAAATCATAACCTTTTATGCGAATATTGGTAATAATACTCGTAAGTATAGGTATATAGGTAGGTACATCATTACTTTCATTCTAAATAACCGTATAAAATTGAATGCGCATGTTTGTATGTATAGGTTATATATATAAGTACAATTTATTCTATAATAAACGTAATAGCATTTTATATATATATTCCGTAACATACCTAAAATTAATTTTAACCACAGATATATGATGACTACCTATACCTATTTGTATTTTGTATATTTTCATAAATTTTTAACTTTTTAATGTCACCTAGGTATCTAATAATATTTATAAAATATAGGTAATACTGATGATAGACTTATAGGCTTATATTTTATGACCATGATTCGTGGTTATGATCATAGAAAAGAGATATGACACCTGTCCTATCCAAACGGTAAATATCATAGTATCATACATTCATAGGTACATATATAAATAATAATATGTATAAATACTATAAACTATAAATTATAAATGTAACCTATTTTGATACAATGCAATAAGTGTATTGTATTTTATATTAACCTTAATCTAATAAGATTTATATTAAATCTCCATATAGGTTACAGCAATGTAAGTAGTATATCGTATAATATTCGTAAAGTATTATTATTATGATCAGAGCGCAAATTTATATACATTTGCATTTGTATATTTATTCTGGTTAATCGACACTATAAAAATATAATATTTTTTCTTATATTATATATTTATAAAATGTCTAAAAAAAAAAAACATCGAAATATGCACTAAAAGATGAAATATGCAATTAAAACTGTAAAATAAGCTTTTAAAATAGAAAAGTTGAAATATGCAAAAATATGCACCAAAAGAAACATTTTTTGAATTGTTATATAATGAAACAAATTTTGTGCTCACTTAGCATATCATACGATTAACCGGATTAACCCTTTCAGACCCCATGTCCTCTTTAAGATCAACTCATCAGTTATTATCGAACATTTATACGTTCAAAATAATGGACACAACGGATGATTGTACATGCTTTCGATCTAATAGTTATTAACTGTTGGATACAATATAAAAAAGACGCTGACCATTATAACATAAATAAAAATAAAATAAAAGATCTGCTACATTTTCGAATGGCACTTGCGGAAAATCTCATAAAAGTAGGCCAAAATGTACCAATAAAACGTAGAGGAAGACCCCGTGCAGATACAGGATATAGTAATGAAGTTTCAACGATACCCAAAGTGCGAAAAGTCGATTCTAGTCAGCCAACAGATGATGTGCGAAAAGATAAATTTGATCATTTTCCTGAGTTTAATACAAAAAGGTCACATTTCGAGATGCAAAAATCCTGGATGTAAAAGAAAAACGCACATATTTTGCATAAAATGTAATATCCACTTATGTCTTGATGGTACAAGTAATTGTTTTTATAATTTTCATCAGTAAAATGTTAACAAAAGTTTTTTTTTTATATATATATGGGTAATATATAGAATGTTATTTTTTTTTTATCACAGGTAATACACACAAAGATTTGTTTTTATTTTTTTCTATTTAAAGTTGTTTTTATAAGTATAAATGTATTTTTTTTATTATATTTTATAGCGTATTATACTTATTGATAATTGTTTAGATTTTAATATTTTTTGTTACCATAGTGAACCAATGTCACTTATAGGGGACATACTCCTAAGTCCGTTAAAAATTAAAAAAAAAAATTTTTTTAACGTTTTATTTTTCTTAGAGTCCATAGTAAAATAAATATGCAAAAAAAAAATATTATCGTGGTAGAAGTTAACTTGGGTCTGAAAGGGTTAATATAAAATTTTAGTAGGGTTGCGTAATTTTTTAAAATATATATAATATATTGTATTAATTAAATATTTGAAAATACATTTTTTTTCTGCTAATTCTTTATGCATATTTTTATTTTTCATACATTTTTGAATATTTCTGATTTTTGTGCATATATTTATGCATGTTTAAATTTTTTTAGCGCATATTTGGTTGGTTTTTAATCCATATAAATCGGCGCTCTGATTATGATCCATATTGCATGCTTAAAATATTTAATATTGTTGTTTTGTTTAGCATTAGTTGAACAAATTAATTGCAGACTGCAGTAGTTATTGCCGTGTGCGTGTGGAAAATAAATACCTATTAATCAATAATTACTTACTAAATACCGATTACTATGGATCATTTGAATTGGCGTAAAACAATATTGTATTATATATCGTATAATTTAAATTGAAACTTAATTTATATCTATATAATAATTAATAACAGTGTAAAAATAAAATTATTTATAGTATTCTTACTGCAATAATAATTAGTTAATAAACAAGTATTTAAAAGGGATTCCGGTTTTTTGTACATTTGTATTATTTTGTTTAGTTTCGCTAAAAAATTAATAATAGGTAGGCATTTACACATGCAATCTTTGACACACCAAAACTGACTTTTTAGTAAGCTAATTATTATTTAACCTTAAATTTAAAAAATGTTATCTATATATAGATAACATTAGGTATATATTTATATTTATATTATATAGAACAAAGATAACGCCTTCCACTGCTGTATTATATCCTTACATCCCGGTGTAGCAATATGATAATAAATTTCAAATTCCTTCACTATTCCGGAAATTTCTCGAATTATTATGAATTTATTTTAATATATTTTAAATAAAAACTATTTCAATGTGAGTCACTTAGTAATTTACTTTATATCTATTGGCTATTTGTTGAGTCACGGTGTCACACACAGTAGTTAAACATAAATAAATAAAATATTTAACTACTTCTTTCTTAGAATTATTTATTTTCCTAGTCATGACTTAATTTAAGATATTAATAATTATTATTTTGAACAATATATTATTTAAATTGCGTTAAAATAATAAAAATTAAGAGTGAAGACAGGATATACGAATATATTATGTTAGGTACTCAAGGTTTTCTCAGTGTCAGTTAATAACATAATATTTGTAAATTTAAACGGTGAATCATTGCAATAATAATTCGTCGGAATTAGGCTTACTATAAAGTATAGAATATAGATCCTAAGGATCCTATGATATATACCTAATATCGGCAATTCGGTAAAACTTATTAGACATAATTATTACCTAGATATTACTATTTTGTAAAAATTATTTTGATAGAGGAAAATGTATAGAAATGTACACCGTCTTTAATAATAGAATCAATATACCTATAATTATTAAGGTATCATTATAAGTAATTTCAAAAATAAAATAATGGTGAAATGTCATATAAAATCAATATGTATAATAGTACGAAGGTATAGCGAGAAATATGAGCGTCCATTGGTGCCTCCCCCCTAGCAAGATGGGATATTAGTTCCTCCTCAGAAAAATAATAAAAAAACCACGAAACAATCATGTGTAAATTAATTGTATAGTAAGTACAGTAGCATGCCCAGGGAGGGGTTAGGGGTTATATCCCCCCCATTGACTTTTTTTTTGCTGACTTTCGGAAAACAAATTATTAGATATTAAAGTTGTTACTTATTATAAAGTCATTGCTTTTGATTATTAGTAATAAGTTATTGCTTATATAAATTATATTTATTATAACATATACATTTTATTATAATTATATACTTTATGTTCTCTCATTATCTGCCTACTTAATTTTATAATGCAATTTTTTGCAATTTCTCACGTTTTTGGATTTTTTTTTTAAATATAGTGTTTTAATGAACAAAATACTTAACTGAACTAAATTCATTATAATATAAATAGATTATTTAACAATGGTAATTATTTTAATATATAAAATCTAAATACATATGTAACTTATTTCGTTTATTTTAGAAAAACAATTTTTCTTAAAAGTAATACCATCGAGAATAAATAAATACAGAAAAGAAATTCCGGGCATACCTTTACCTCCCGATTTCCAAACTTATTATTACAAGGTCGGAAACATGGTTATTGCTACAATTTTCTATGCAAATCATTTTGAAATTTTTTTAATTGTAATTAAAAGTTTATAAAACGATTTTAATCCCCATCAGTGTGAAAAAGCTGAAACAACTTGTACAATATAATGCAGTCAAATTGTGGTTTATAATATTCATAAAAATATACAATTATACTTATCTGAGTTATCCATTAATCTTATAAGCTTGGAAGAATCGAATAGTGAGCTACTTAAAATATGAATAGGTTTAGAAAAGCTGAAGATATTTTAACAAATATTCCTGGTCCAAACTGAAAAAAAACTATAGATAAATTTATGTATATGTATATAATTGAAAAAAATAAAGGATATAGCATATAAAACTATTAAATCTTACTATGAAGTCATATCGGGTAAAGCAGATGTTTATTTAGATATAACGCCTAAATTATTGAGTTTTTTTAATGTTCACTAATAAATAATTGGTGTAGTAGAAGTAGAACGTATCTTTTCTTTGTACAAACATATTTTAAGTTATAAAAGATTTAATTTTAATGAACATAATTTGGAAATATATTTAATTATTAACTTTAATTCAAAAAAGTAATACATTCATCAATTTTTTTTTTTAATTAATTTAATTATAATTAAGAATTTAAAGTTTTTTTATATGACTTGTATTTTTACAGCGCAATTTATTATGCAATTTTTATGTATTTTTTGGTATAATTATACAGTTCTTATATGTTTTTAATGGAATTAAATCCGGTATTTTCTTATAGCACATATCCCCCCCCCCCATTGAAAATTCTTGGGCACGCCATTGAGTAAGCAATAGTTTTTATTGTTTTAAACTTTTAAAGTGCTGCTTGTTATCGAAAAAAATGATATACTAAATTAGTTATAAAAACATAACTTACTCTAGTCACGTAAAATTAAACACTATACCGTCTATACCAAGAAAGTTTTTGACGTTATCAGAATTTATAAGTGGCATTCGGTGGATGACATTATTTAAAAATATTGAATATAGTGAAATTTTGAGATAGGTTTCGTTTTTAAATTGTTATCTTGTACACATATTCATCTCTTGGCATTCATATAATTAAATAATAATTGGAATACATAGGTATATATACGATATATAAGAGTAGAAGATTCTATATACTTAATACTTGGTACTGAAAGTTAATATTCTACACGATACAAATATATATACAAGCAAATCATATTCATAGACAATATAGGAAAATCATATAATCCAAGGCTTGAGCTATTAGTTATGTGCTTTATATGTGTAATGTATTATTTTATTATAATTATGGAAACACATAAAAAACACAACCTTAATAATATCAGTATAATCAATTGTATGACATTATTTCGATTATAATATTAATAATATAAATTATAACTATTACTAGAACAATTTTATACACATTTACTGCATACAAATTACTTGAAAACGACTTTTTGGATATTATTAAAAGTTGTTAATAACTTTTAATATATAATTGTATAAATGCGTAATTGATATTATTTATTATTATTGCTAGCTAGGTAAATCACAAATCAAGAGACTTAATCTTCAAGTAGTTATCTTAATGCTCAAGACAAGTATGCATACTGTCTTGGTTGGATGTTACTACCAGTTCTAGTAAAAATATTTAATTAATTAATAAACCAATATACAGGGTACATCGATCTTTTTTTTTTTAGTTAAAAATCCGTCGATTTGTTTGTTGCAGCTCTCCATGCTACTCTGTCGTTGCACATTTCATAAATTTTTTGTCGACATCAATTATCCGCGCTAAACAATTTGTGGAAAAAAATTATATTTAAAAATTTTAAATTTAAATTAATTTGTACAATTTAAATTTTAACTGTCTTTAAAATAAAAGGTATATAAAAGCTTTTCCGGATTTATTTTATGTAGGTTAAATTTAACCTCGGACATTTTTTCTTGGATAATTGTTACTTAAATTCACATATTATTATAATATTTTATACTTTTTATAGGTAGGTACACGAAAGTCACGAAATGGAATTATAATGATTTACTAATTATATTATATTAACGATTTGTGGGAATATTTTTAGACTTAAAAGGTATAATAAATTATAGTAAATGCAAATTTTTTATTAACTTGGGATAAAAAATATTTTTTTCGTAAGATTCAAAAAAAAAGACCGCATACAGATGATAATATAATATTAACAACAATTATAGTAATAATAAAAAAAGTTATTTCGTCATGTCGTTTATGAGCAAATTACAACAACGTTAAGTAAGTCGCGTCTCGTCCATTACATAATATTATACGTGCACACTATGTACATGCGGTCTCATTGATGTGCCTATTTATTTTGTTATTTGGGTATCCACTTATTATAGTGTGTTACATTGTTATTGTATTATATTCTACCATTATATACCAAACTACATGACTACATAGATACCGCGTGATTAATCCGTATCGTTATCATACTTTTAAGTGTGTAATACAGCCGGTAGAGTGTAGGTAACGAAATCATAATACACAATATGTGTATAACTAGGAATCAGGATGAATACATAATATATCCAGCATAGGTTACTCATTAGATAATATTTCAAAGTTAAATTGTAGTTTATTAAAGTTTTTAAAAATATGAAATATAAATTATTTTATTTTCCATAGTCTACCTATAGAACAATACTTACACACATTTTTAAAATATATTAAGTATATGATTATGGGTTTATCACTTTTTATATTTGTATATTTAATTTATATATATAGATGACTGTTGTGGCTTTGAAGTATATGCATAATGCACTAATAATGCATGCATGTTTTATTGTTTTGTGCTTAGCAACTTTTGTTCATTTCTAGATTTATCATTATATTTAGGTGACAGTGATCATCGTATTCTTCCATGTGTGATAGACGCCGCTATTATTATTTCATTTCTCTTTGCCAAAAAAATAAATTTTTTATAGTGTAAATTATTACTCATCGACATTTCGTAATAATTATAGCAAAGCTTGATAATTGTGGCTATGCATACAATTCGTTGAGTATGATCCAGGAGTCAGGACCTAAGTATAATTATATGTACATGCAGGGATTGTATTTTATAGATTTTAATTTAAACTTATCAAAGTCAATAGCTCAATTTTAGTTGACTATGTAGACATTTTCTTTTAATGTATTTTATGATAAACTAAATTACTAATAAAAATATTATATATATAACTTTAAAATAATGACAAAATATTTTCAAGGAATTATTTAAACAAAAGCAATTTAATTTAACTACCTACCTTTTAAAATGAAAATAATCTAAATTGATTAAATCAGTGATTTAATGCGATATTGTTGATTTTAAATATTTTATTATAAGTACCAACTTATTTTTTTGATCAAAATTTAAAACGAAAAAACGTATATGCATATAGTCAAAAATGGAGAAACGTAAATAATCAGCTAGATATTTTTTCTCACGTTTAATTGTTAATAAAATAACCCATAAATCATAATCCACGAACAAATATCAACTATATATCTATGTGTAAGCTATAAAAATGCTATATTTTTTTTACATAGTGATGATAAAATATTTATCACATATTTTGTTTGGTTCCGGTATAAACAAATATCATGCACATTGTTAAGTCACAGTCAATAAACACCGATCGATTTATTTTCTTGTACCTGCCAATGTAATCTTGTCTAAAACTCTTCCGTATAACCATGATAACGTGAAATGCATGAATACAAATATGTGTATGTGATATCTTACCTTTGCAAATATGTTTATAAGAAAAGAATACAACATATTATATAACATTATGACTATGATTTTCAATAAAAATGATCATTTATTTATACATTGTACCTATATACTTATTATTTACATGTTACAGTTTCTGATTCATCGAGTATCCTTCCTAAATATACCTATATGACTCTAATACGATGAGTCATATTTTACAAGTATATGAGTGCATTATTACCGTCAGGAGTTGGTATATATATATATATATATATATATATATATATGACACAAACTATTTGATTAAATACCTATTATATTTATATATAATACTTATATATTTCATTGATCTATCGAGTCTCTCTGAGATTTAGGAAAAGGATGGGAATCTATTGAAATGTTTGGAGGGTTTATCTCATGAAACCCCATCTTTATTTACATTTAGCCAGGTATACTATATAATCTGTATATTGCACATTTATTTTACTATTATATATTACCTAATCTAGAAATATATAATTTAATAAAAAGTAAAAATAATTTAAAGGTTGAAATTGTGGACCCATTAAAAAGATATACCATCTTATTATTTATAAAAAAAAATGATCTTAATAACATAAATAAATTCAGCTTCAACAAAGACACTTATAAAGTTTTACATATTTAACAATGTTTAATTATTTGTTCTAAAAGTAATCTTTATTTCATGTCAAAATTATATAAGTAAACATATTTTTGTTGAATTGAATAAAATTTTTAAAACTTTTGTTGCTGATGGGCAATGTTCACTTGTTCACTCTTTCACCTCATGATAAAAATTCATGTCAAACGATTTTCCAGAAAATATGATTATTGTGCTTATAGTCATGTAGATATTTTAAAATAAAACAAATAATAAATAAAATAAACTATAAAGTTATTTTAAATTCTATACATTTAATATTGTCTGTTTAAAATATTAATTTGTGTAAATTTAATTTTTACATTAAACAATAATAGTTTTGAAAATTAAAAATACATAATCTTTAATCATTTAAAAATATTGCATATAATATTATATTCATATTATACATACATAATATTATATGACACTTATTTGTGAATATTTAAAGGAGCGTATATTATTTTCTTTTTAAACTGTAAATATAAGATCAAAGCAAATCTCCGAAACTAATTATAATTATTGAGTATTGTACTTACAAATTTATAATTGTAACTAATGTTCACATTTTTATTTTTAATATAGGTAGATTATAAACTTATTAAAATTAACATTGTTCATATACAGTTGAGGATATTTTAAAAAACATAATATTATCTATTGTATATTTATACAAAAATAAAAATTAAGTAACTGTATAAATCCAAAAACCATATTTGAATAAAAAATCGATTAACTTATTATTTATACTTCACTGTGCTAAATCAGGTCAATGATTATATCCTAAAATCTTCTTATGAGGCGAGTTGATATTTTTATTTTATAGAAAAACTGTAAACAGAAACCATAAAACCTCATGCAATAATAAGTCTAAATGTTTAAGGTGGGAGCAAAGTGAAAGAATCGTTAGTTGTTATAGATGTTACCGTTAGCCGGTTAACTCAAACGTACCTCTGTAGTATCGCGACCGAAACCACCGGTAGGTAGACGTGCGGTTGGTGTGCCTTAGATTTATCGATTTTTGTTAATTATTTAATATTCAAACAAAGTGGATTTTGTTTTATTTTTCAATAAGTAACTAAATACGTTCATTGATATTTTAGTGAATAATAATTGTGCTTAAAATATTTAGTTCGCTATAATATACGATTTTAGTAATTATGACTTCGCTTTCCGGTGCTTAATTTGGAAAACACTTTAAAAAGGTAAATGATTTTCTTTTGTATATAAAATTAATGAATATCCATAGAGATGATTAGTTATATTATGGACTATGTAGTAACTGACGATTGCAAAGATGTGTATGACTGCATGGACGCATTTCGCTTGTACATAATTTAAATTGATGATATGCTATAACTAAATGTTATGATAAGTAGATACTATACAAAAAAGTAAATTTTGCTTTTTGATAACGACTTATTGGCTAATAATTTATAACGTATTGAAAAAGTACATAAGAGATTGTTCTCTTAGGGTGCTACACCAGCATTTATTATACATTTATGTCTGTCTTACAATTTACAAGCGCTTATAAAACCACATATTTACTTTCAGTAGTTCACGTTTTAGTTCTACGAATTTATTATATGAGCGTTATAATAATATTCAAGTCATAAGACTCTTTAAAATTAAAAAAAATTCCTTTTAGAAAAATAAGTACCTAAATAGGAATCTAATTATTGTTACCTTAAATTGATGATAGGTATTAGGTAGTTTGGTAGTCACTTTAATCCAGTAGCCTGAACTCTCATCTCCAAAGTATTTTGTCACAAATATAACAATAATGAAAATGATGTTTTTTTTAATAATAAAAAAAAAAAATGTTTTTAAAAATAGGAGTAATTGTTTACATATGTGTTAGGAAAGAAGAAAAGATTGTAATTTGTCGTATAATAGTATTTTATTTGAATTACAGCAAAACAATTTGATAATTTAGTATATTTTTACAATAAGAAAATTCTAAAAATGACCTATTGAAATATATAGTAATAACAAAATAATTAAGCTAAAAATGTTTATAGAAACTTAGAACGCTAGAAGAGGTGTTTAAAATGCTTCCATACATTTTTCACCTATTACTAACTTGGTGTGTATGGATTGT
>NC_040879.1:592506-616066 GCF_003676215.2 Rhopalosiphum maidis | reverse complement strand
AGCCATTGTTTCATAAACTCTATAAAACATGTTTTATATCATAAGTTTAACGTATATTACAAATTCAAATTTTTATGGCTTATGAAACACTCAATTCTCAATTGAGTATCTTGAAACTTTGACCACTAGAAAGAGAAATGGATCTGATTTAGCATTAATTACTTTCATACATAACATTTAAGCCATTGTTTCATAAACTCTATAAAACATGTTTTTATATGATAATTTTAACGTATATTACAAATTCATTTTTTTAATTGCTTATAAAATACTCAATTCTCATGTTAGTATCTTGAAACCTTCACCACTAGAAAGAGAATATGTTTCTTATTTAGCATAATTACTTTCATACATTACATTTAAGCCAATACTTCATAAACACTATAAAACATGTTTTTATATGGTAAATTTGGCGTATTTTACAAATTCATTTTTTTAATTGCTTATAAAATACTCAATTCTCATGTTAGTATCTTGAAACCTTCACCACTAGAAAGAGAATATGTTTCTTATTTAGCATTAATTACTTTCATACATTACATTTAAGCCAATGTTTCATAAACTCTATAAAACATGTTTTTATATGGTAAATTGACGTATTTTACAAATTCATTTTTTTAATTGCTTATAAATACTCAATTCTCATGTTAGTATCTTTAAACCTTGACCACTAGATTGAGAAAATAGTTCTAATTTAGCATTAATAACTATCATACATTTCATTTATGCCAATGTTTCATAAATTCTATAAAACTTGTTTTTATATGATAATTTTGGAGTATATTAAAAATTCAAATTTTTTATGGCTTATGAAACACTCAATTCTCATTTAATTGACATGAAACCAACACCATTGAATTAAGTAAATGATTCCTATTTAGCTTTATTAACTTCCATGTATTTCATTGATGCTGATACTTCATAAACACTTTAAACATGCTTTTAAATGATAATGTTGATTCTTGTTAAGAATTCATATTTTTAACTGCTTATGAAACAATCAATTCTCAATTAATTCTCCACCGATTTTACATATTTAACTGAAAACATTTTTTTCAGATTGCAGTGCAGCAGTTCACTCAAGGCTTGCTGAGACAGGAATTTGCATTCATACCACTTTGGGAAAGTGTCAACATCTTATTTTGAAAATACAATAGAAGATATCGATAATAATATTGGATTAATGCAATGTGTGTGTAATGGTTATTGATCATAATTGATAGCAACTTAATATTAGTGAAACAAACAATTAGTATCATGAAACCAAGACCAATGAATTGAGTAAATGATTCTTATTTAGGATTATTAACTTCCAAGTATTTCATTTAAGCTGATACCTCATAAACACTATAAAACTTGTTTTTATATAATAATTTTAACGTATATTACAAATTCAAATTTTTTATGGCTTATGAAACACTCAATTCTCAATTTAGTCTCTTGAATTCTTGACCACTAGAAAGAAAATATGTTTCTTATTTAGCAATAATTACTTTCATACATTACATTTTAGCCAATGTTTTATAAACTCTATAAAACATGTTTTTATATAATAATTTTGACGTATATTATGAATTCCTATTTTAAATTTTTTATAGAACAGTCAAGTCATATGTTAATCTCTTAAAACCCTGACCACTAGATAGAGAAAATGGATCTGATTTAGCATTAATTACATTCATACATTACATTAAAGCCAATGTCTCATAAACTCTATAAAACATGTTTTTTTATTATAATTTTGACGTATATTACAAATTCAAATTTTTTATGGCTAATGAAACACTCAATTCTCAATTGAGTATCTTGAAACTTTGACCACTAGAAAGAGAAAATGGATCTGATTTAGCATTATTTACTTCTATGTATTTCATTGATACTGATACTCCATAAACACTATAAAACATGTTTTTTTATTATAATTTTGACGTATATTACAAATTCAAATTTTTTATGGCTTATGAAACACTCAATTCTCAATTGAGTATCTTGAAACTTTGACCACTAGAAAGAGAAAATGGATCTGATTTAGCATTAATTACTTTCATACATAACATTTAAGCCATTATTTCATAAACTATATAAAACATGTTTTTATATGATTAATTTATTGTATATTACAAATTCAAATTTTTTATGGCTTATGAAACACTCAATACTCAATTGAGGATCTTGAAACTTTGACCACTAGAAAGAGAAAATGGATCTGATTTAGCATTAATTACTTTCATACATTACATTTAAGCCAATGTTTTATAAACTCTATAAAACATGTTTTTGTATAATAATTTTGACGTATATTATGAATTCCTATTTTAAATTTTTTATATAACAGTCAAGTCATATGTTAATCTCTTAAAACCCTGACCACTAGATAGAGAAAATGGATCTGATTTAGCATTAATTACATTCATACATTACATTAAAGCCAATGTCTCATAAACTCTATAAAACATGTTTTTTTATTATAATTTTGACGTATATTACAAATTCAAATTTTTTATGGCTAATGAAACACTCAATTCTCAATTGAGTATCTTAAAACTTTGACCAATAGAAAGAGAAAATGGATCTGATTTAGCATTAATTACTTTCATACATAACATTTAAGCCATTGTTTCATAAACTCTATAAAACATGTTTTTATATGATTAATTTAATGTATATTACAAATTCAAATTTTTTATAGCTTATGAAACACTCAATTCTCAATTGAGGATCTTGAAACATTGACCACTAGAAAGAGAAAATGGATCTGATTTAGCATTAATTACTTTCATACATAACATTTAAGCCATTGTTTCATAAACTATATAAAACATGTTTTTATATGATAATTTTGACGTATATTATGAATTCCTATTTTAAATTTTTTATAGAACAGTCAAGTCATATGTTAATCTCTTAAAACCCTGACCACTAGATAGAGAAAATGGATCTGATTTATCATTAATTACATTCATACATTACATTAAAGCCAATGTTTCATAAACTCTATAAAACATGTTTTTTTATTATAATTTTGACGTATATTACAAATTCAAATTTTTTATGGCTTATGAAACACTCAATTCTCAATTGAGTATCTTGAAACTTTGACCACTAGAAAGAGAAAATGGATCTGATTTAGCATTAATTACTTTCATACATAACATTTAAGCCATTGTTTCATAAACTCTATAAAACATGTTTTTATATGATAATTTTGACGTATATTATGAATTCCTATTTTAAATTTTTTATACAACAGTCAAGTCATATGTTAATCTCAAAACCCTGACCACTAGATAGAGAAAATGGATCTGATTTATCATTAATTACATTCATACATTACATTAAAGCCAATGTTTCATAAACACTATAAGACATGCTTTTATATGATAATTTTAACGTATATTACAAATTCAAATTTTTTATGGCTTATGAAACACTCAATACTCAATTGAGGATCTTGAAACATTGACCACTAGAAACAGAAAATGGATCTGATTTAGCATTAATTACTTTCATACATAACATTTAAGCCATTGTTTCATAAACTCTATAAAACATGTTTTTATATGATAATTTTGACGTATATTATGAATTCCTATTTTAAATTTTTTATACAACAGTCAAGTCATATGTTAATCTCAAAACCCTGACCACTAGATAGAGAAAATGGATCTGATTTATCATTAATTACATTCATACATTACATTAAAGCCAATGTTTCATAAACACTATAAGACATGCTTTTATATGATAATTTTAACGTATATTACAAATTCAAATTTTTTATGGCTTATGAAACACTCAATTCTCAATTGAGGATCTTGAAACATTGACCACTAGAAACAGAAAATGGATCTGATTTAGCATTAATTACTTTCATACATAACATTTAAGCCATTGTTTCATAAACACTATAAAACATGTTTTTATATGTTAAATTTGGCGTATTTTACAAATTCATTTTTTTAATTGCTTATAAAATACTCAATTCTCATGTTAGTATCTTGAAACCTTCACCACTAGAAAGAGAATATGTTTCTTATTTAGCATTAATTACTTTCATACATTACATTTAAGCCAATGTTTCATAAACTCTATAAAACATGTTTTTATATGGTAAATTTGACGTATTTTACAAATTCATTTTTTTAATTGCTTATGAAACACTCAATTCTCATTTAATTGACATGAAACCAACACCATTGAATTAAGTAAATGATTCCTATTTAGCTTTATTAACTTCCATGTATTTCATTGATGCTGATACTTCATAAACACTATAAACATGCTTTTAAATGATAATGTTGATTCATGTTAAGAATTCATATTTTTAACTGCTTATGAAACAATCAATTCTCAATTAATTCTCCACCGATTTTACATATTTAACTGAAAACATTTTTTTCAGATTGCAGTGCAGCAGTTCACTCAAGGCTTGCTGAGACAGGAATTTGCATTCATACCACTTTGGGAAAGTGTCAACATCTTATTTTAAAAATACAATAGAAGATATCGATAATAATATTGGATTAATGCAATGTGTGTGTAATGGTTATTGATCATATTTGATAGCAACTTAATATTAGTGAAACAAACAATTAGTATCATGAAACCAAGACCAATGAATTGAGTAAATGATTCTTATTTAGGATTATTAACTTCCAATTATTTCATTTAAGCTGATACCTCATAAACACTATAAAACATGTTTTTATATAATAATTTTAACGTTTATTACAAATTCAAATTTTTTATGGCTTATGAAACACTCAATTCTCAATTGAGTATCTTGAAACTTTGACCACTAAAAAGAGAAAATGGATCTGATTTAGCATTAATTACTTTCATACATTACATTTAAGCCAATGTTTTATAAACTCTATAAAATATGTTTTTATATGATAGTTTTAATGTATATTACAAATTTAAATTTTTTATGGCTTATGAAACACTCAATTCTCAATTGAGTATCTTGAAACTTTGACCACTAAAAAGAGAAAATGGATCTGATTTAGCATTAATTACTTTCATACATAACATTTAAGCCATTGTTTCATAAACTCTATAAAACATGTTTTTATATCATAAGTTTAACGTATATTACAAATTCAAATTTTTTATGGCTTATGAAACACTCAATTCTCAATTGAGTATCTTGAAACTTTGACCACTAGAAAGAGAAAATGGATCTGATTTAGCATTAATTACTTTCATACATTACATTTAAGCCAATGTTTTATAAACTCTATAAAACATGTTTTTGTATAATAATTTTGACGTATATTATGAATTCCTATTTTAAATTTTTTATAGAACAGTCAAGTCATATGTTAATCTCTTAAAACCCTGACCACTAGATAGAGAAAATGGATCTGATTTAGCATTAATTACATTCATACATTACATTAAAGCCAATGTCTCATAAACTCTATAAAACATGTTTTTATATCATAAGTTTAACGTATATTACAAATTCAAATTTTTTATGGCTTATGAAACACTCAATTCTCAATTGAGTATCTTGAAACTTTGACCACTAGAAAGAGAAAATGGATCTGATTTAGCATTAATTACTTTCATACATTACATTTAAGCCAATGTTTTATAAACTCTATAAAACATGTTTTTGTATAATAATTTTGACGTATATTATGAATTCCTATTTTAAATTTTTTATAGAACAGTCAAGTCATATGTTAATCTCTTAAAACCCTGACCACTAGATAGAGAAAATGGATCTGATTTAGCATTAATTACATTCATACATTACATTAAAGCCAATGTTTCATAAACTCTATAAAACATGTTTTTTTATTATAATTTTGACGTATATTACAAATTCAAATTTTTTATGGCTTATGAAACACTCAATTCTCAATTGAGTATCTTGAAACTTTGACCACTAGAAAGAGAAAATGGATCTGATTTAGCATTAATTACTTTCATACATAACATTTAAGCCATTGTTTCATAAACTATATAAAACATGTTTTTATATGATTAATTTATTGTATATTACAAATTCAAATTTTTTATGGCTTATGAAACACTCAATACTCAATTGAGGATCTTGAAACATTGACCACTAGAAACAGAAAATGGATCTGATTTAGCATTAATTACTTTCATACATAACATTTAAGCCATTGTTTCATAAACTCTATAAAACATGTTTTTATATGATAATTTTGACGTATATTATGAATTCCTATTTTAAATTTTTTATACAACAGTCAAGTCATATGTTAATCTCAAAACCCTGACCACTAGATAGAGAAAATGGATCTGATTTATCATTAATTACATTCATACATTACATTAAAGCCAATGTTTCATAAACACTATAAGACATGCTTTTATATGATAATTTTAACGTATATTACTAATTCAAATTTTTTATGGCTTATGAAACACTCAATTCTCAATTGAGGATCTTGAAACTTTGACCACTAGAAAGAGAAAATGGATCTGATTTAGCATTATTTACTTCTATGTATTTCATTGATACTGATACTTCATAAACACTATAAGACATGCTGTTATATGATAATTTTAACGTATATTACAAATTCAAATTTTTTATGGCTTATGAAACACTCAATTCTCAATTGAGGATCTTGAAACTTTGACCACTAGAAAGAGAAAATGGATCTGATTTAGCATTAATTACTTTCATACATAACATTTAAGCCATTGTTTCATAAACTCTATAAAACATGTTTTTATATGATTAATTTAATGTATATTATGAATTCCTATTTTAAATTTTTTATACAACAGTCAAGTCATATGTTAATCTCTTAAAACCCTGACCACTAGATAGAGAAAATGGATCTGATTTAGCATTAATTACTTTCATACATAACATTTTAGCCATTGTTTCATAAACTCTATAAAACATGTTTTTATATGATTAATTTAATGTATATTACAAATTCAAATTTTTTATGGCTTATGAAACACTCAATACTCAATTGAGGATCTTGAAACATTGACCACTAGAAACAGAAAATGGATCTGATTTAGCATTAATTACTTTCATATATAACATTTAAGCCATTGTTTCATAAACTCTATAAAACATGTTTTTATATGATTAATTTAATGTATATTACAAATTCAAATTTTTTATGGCTTATGAAACACTCAATACTCAATTGAGGATCTTGAAACATTGACCACTAGAAACAGAAAATGGATCGGATTTAGCATTAATTACTTTCATACATAACATTTAAGCCATTGTTTCATAAACTCTATAAAACATGTTTTTATATGATAATTTTAACGTATATTACAAATTCATTTTTTTAATTGCTTATAAAATACTCAATTCTCATGTTAGTATCTTGAAACCTTCACCACTAGAAAGAGAATATGTTTCTTATTTAGCATTAATTACTTTCATACATTACATTTAAGCCAATACTTCATAAACACTATAAAACATGTTTTTATATGGTAAATTTGGCGTATTTTACAAATTCATTTTTTTAATTGCTTATAAAATACTCAATTCTCATGTTAGTATCTTGAAACCTTCACCACTAGAAAGAGAATATGTTTCTTATTTAGCATTAATTACTTTCATACATTACATTTAAGCCAATGTTTCATAAACTCTATAAAACATGTTTTTATATGGTAAATTTGACGTATTTTACAAATTCATTTTTTTAATTGCTTATAAAATACTCAATTCTCATGTTAGTATCTTTAAACCTTGACCACTAGATTGAGAAAATAGTTCTAATTTAGCATTAATAACTATCATACATTTCATTTATGCCAATGTTTCATAAATTCTATAAAACTTGTTTTTATATGATAATTTTGGAGTATATTAAAAATTCAAATTTTTTATGGCTTATGAAACACTCAATTCTCATTTAATTGACATGAAACCAACACCATTGAATTAAGTAAATGATTCCTATTTAGCTTTATTAACTTCCATGTATTTCATTGATGCTGATACTTCATAAACACTTTAAACATGCTTTTAAATGATAATGTTGATTCTTGTTAAGAATTCATATTTTTAACTGCTTATGAAACAATCAATTCTCAATTAATTCTCCACCGATTTTACATATTTAACTGAAAACATTTTTTTCAGATTGCAGTGCAGCAGTTCACTCAAGGCTTGCTGAGACAGGAATTTGCATTCATACCACTTTGGGAAAGTGTCAACATCTTATTTTGAAAATACAATAGAAGATATCGATAATAATATTGGATTAATGCAATGTGTGTGTAATGGTTATTGATCATAATTGATAGCAACTTAATATTAGTGAAACAAACAATTAGTATCATGAAACCAAGACCAATGAATTGAGTAAATGATTCTTATTTAGGATTATTAACTTCCAAGTATTTCATTTAAGCTGATACCTCATAAACACTATAAAACTTGTTTTTATATAATAATTTTAACGTATATTACAAATTCAAATTTTTTATGGCTTATGAAACACTCAATTCCCAATTTAGTCTCTTGAATTCTTGACCACTAGAAAGAAAATATGTTTCTTATTTAGCAATAATTACTTTCATACATTACATTTTAGCCAATGTTTTATAAACTCTATAAAACATGTTTTTATATAATAATTTTGACGTATATTATGAATTCCTATTTTAAATTTTTTATAGAACAGTCAAGTCATATGTTAATCTCTTAAAACCCTGACCACTAGATAGAGAAAATGGATCTGATTTAGCATTAATTACTTTCATACATAACATTTAAGCCATTGTTTCATAAACTCTATAAAACATGTTTTTATATGATTAATTTAATGTATATTACAAATTCAAATTTTTTATGGCTTATGAAACACTCAATACTCAATTGAGGATCTTGAAACATTGACCACTAGAAACAGAAAATGGATCTGATTTAGCATTAATTACTTTCATATATAACATTTAAGCCATTGTTTCATAAACTCTATAAAACATGTTTTTATATGATTAATTTAATGTATATTACAAATTCAAATTTTTTATGGCTTATGAAACACTCAATACTCAATTGAGGATCTTGAAACATTGACCACTAGAAACAGAAAATGGATCGGATTTAGCATTAATTACTTTCATACATAACATTTAAGCCATTGTTTCATAAACTCTATAAAACATGTTTTTATATGATAATTTTAACGTATATTACAAATTCATTTTTTTAATTGCTTATAAAATACTCAATTCTCATGTTAGTATCTTGAAACCTTCACCACTAGAAAGAGAATATGTTTCTTATTTAGCATTAATTACTTTCATACATTACATTTAAGCCAATACTTCATAAACACTATAAAACATGTTTTTATATGGTAAATTTGGCGTATTTTACAAATTCATTTTTTTAATTGCTTATAAAATACTCAATTCTCATGTTAGTATCTTGAAACCTTCACCACTAGAAAGAGAATATGTTTCTTATTTAGCATTAATTACTTTCATACATTACATTTAAGCCAATGTTTCATAAACTCTATAAAACATGTTTTTATATGGTAAATTTGACGTATTTTACAAATTCATTTTTTTAATTGCTTATAAAATACTCAATTCTCATGTTAGTATCTTTAAACCTTGACCACTAGATTGAGAAAATAGTTCTAATTTAGCATTAATAACTATCATACATTTCATTTATGCCAATGTTTCATAAATTCTATAAAACTTGTTTTTATATGATAATTTTGGAGTATATTAAAAATTCAAATTTTTTATGGCTTATGAAACACTCAATTCTCATTTAATTGACATGAAACCAACACCATTGAATTAAGTAAATGATTCCTATTTAGCTTTATTAACTTCCATGTATTTCATTGATGCTGATACTTCATAAACACTTTAAACATGCTTTTAAATGATAATGTTGATTCTTGTTAAGAATTCATATTTTTAACTGCTTATGAAACAATCAATTCTCAATTAATTCTCCACCGATTTTACATATTTAACTGAAAACATTTTTTTCAGATTGCAGTGCAGCAGTTCACTCAAGGCTTGCTGAGACAGGAATTTGCATTCATACCACTTTGGGAAAGTGTCAACATCTTATTTTGAAAATACAATAGAAGATATCGATAATAATATTGGATTAATGCAATGTGTGTGTAATGGTTATTGATCATAATTGATAGCAACTTAATATTAGTGAAACAAACAATTAGTATCATGAAACCAAGACCAATGAATTGAGTAAATGATTCTTATTTAGGATTATTAACTTCCAAGTATTTCATTTAAGCTGATACCTCATAAACACTATAAAACTTGTTTTTATATAATAATTTTAACGTATATTACAAATTCAAATTTTTTATGGCTTATGAAACACTCAATTCCCAATTTAGTCTCTTGAATTCTTGACCACTAGAAAGAAAATATGTTTCTTATTTAGCAATAATTACATTCATACATTACATTTTAGCCAATGTTTTATAAACTCTATAAAACATGTTTTTATATAATAATTTTGACGTATATTATGAATTCCTATTTTAAATTTTTTATAGAACAGTCAAGTCATATGTTAATCTCTTAAAACCCTGACCACTAGATAGAGAAAATGGATCTGATTTAGCATTAATTACATTCATACATTACATTAAAGCCAATGTCTCATAAACTCTATAAAACATGTTTTTTTATTATAATTTTGACGTATATTACAAATTCAAATTTTTTATGGCTAATGAAACACTCAATTCTCAATTGAGTATCTTGAAACTTTGACCACTAGAAAGAGAAAATGGATCTGATTTAGCATTATTTACTTCTATGTATTTCATTGATACTGATACTCCATAAACACTATAAAACATGTTTTTTATTATAATTTTGACGTATATTACAAATTCAAATTTTTTATGGCTTATGAAACACTCAATTCTCAATTGAGTATCTTGAAACTTTGATCACTAGAAAGAGAAAATGGATCTGATTTAGCATTAATTACTTTCATACATAACATTTAAGCCATTATTTCATAAACTATATAAAACATGTTTTTATATGATTAATTTATTGTATATTACAAATTCAAATTTTTTATGGCTTATGAAACACTCAATACTCAATTGAGGATCTTGAAACTTTGACCACTAGAAAGAGAAAATGGATCTGATTTAGCATTAATTACTTTCATACATTACATTTAAGCCAATGTTTTATAAACTCTATAAAACATGTTTTTGTATAATAATTTTGACGTATATTATGAATTCCTATTTTAAATTTTTTATATAACAGTCAAGTCATATGTTAATCTCTTAAAACCCTGACCACTAGATAGAGAAAATGGATCTGATTTAGCATTAATTACATTCATACATTACATTAAAGCCAATGTCTCATAAACTCTATAAAACATGTTTTTTTATTATAATTTTGACGTATATTACAAATTCAAATTTTTTATGGCTAATGAAACACTCAATTCTCAATTGAGTATCTTAAAACTTTGACCAATAGAAAGAGAAAATGGATCTGATTTAGCATTAATTACTTTCATACATAACATTTAAGCCATTGTTTCATAAACTCTATAAAACATGTTTTTATATGATTAATTTAATGTATATTACAAATTCAAATTTTTTATGGCTTATGAAACACTCAATTCTCAATTGAGGATCTTGAAACATTGACCACTAGAAAGAGAAAATGGATCTGATTTAGCATTAATTACTTTCATACATAACATTTAAGCCATTGTTTCATAAACTATATAAAACATGTTTTTATATGATAATTTTGACGTATATTATGAATTCCTATTTTAAATTTTTTATAGAACAGTCAAGTCATATGTTAATCTCTTAAAACCCTGACCACTAGATAGAGAAAATGGATCTGATTTATCATTAATTACATTCATACATTACATTAAAGCCAATGTTTCATAAACTCTATAAAACATGTTTTTTTATTATAATTTTGACGTATATTACAAATTCAAATTTTTTATGGCTTATGAAACACTCAATTCTCAATTGAGTATCTTGAAACTTTGACCACTAGAAAGAGAAAATGGATCTGATTTAGCATTAATTACTTTCATACATAACATTTAAGCCATTGTTTCATAAACTATATAAAACATGTTTTTATATGATAATTTTGACGTATATTATGAATTCCTATTTTAAATTTTTTATACAACAGTCAAGTCATATGTTAATCTCAAAACCCTGACCACTAGATAGAGAAAATGGATCTGATTTATCATTAATTACATTCATACATTACATTAAAGCCAATGTTTCATAAACACTATAAGACATGCTTTTATATGATAATTTTAACGTATATTACTAATTCAAATTTTTTATGGCTTATGAAACACTCAATTCTCAATTGAGGATCTTGAAACTTTGACCACTAGAAAGAGAAAATGGATCTGATTTAGCATTAATTACTTTCATACATAACATTTAAGCCATTGTTTCATAAACTCTATAAAACATGTTTTTATATGATTAATTTAATGTATATTATGAATTCCTATTTTAAATTTTTTATACAACAGTCAAGTCATATGTTAATCTCTTAAAACCCTGACCACTAGATAGAGAAAATGGATCTGATTTATCATTAATTACATTCATACATTACATTAACGCCAATGTTTCATAAACACTATAAGACATGCTTTTATATGATAATTTTAACGTATATTACAAATTCAAATTTTTTATGGCTTATGAAACACTCAATTCTCAATTGAGGATCTTGAAACTTTGACCACTAGAAAGAGAAAATGGATCTGATTTAGCATTAATTACTTTCATACATAACATTTAAGCCATTGTTTCATAAACTCTATAAAACATGTTTTTATATGATTAATTTAATGTATATTATGAATTCCTATTTTAAATTTTTTATACAACAGTCAAGTCATATGTTAATCTCTTAAAACCCTGACCACTAGATAGAGAAAATGGATCTGATTTATCATTAATTACATTCATACATTACATTAAAGCCAATGTTTCATAAACACTATAAGACATGCTTTTATATGATAATTTTAACGTATATTACAAATTCAAATTTTTTATGGCTTATGAAACACTCAATTCTCAATTGAGGATCTTGAAACATTGACCACTAGAAACAGAAAATGGATCTGATTTAGCATTAATTACTTTCATACATAACATTTAAGCCATTGTTTCATAAACACTATAAAACATGTTTTTATATGTTAAATTTGGCGTATTTTACAAATTCATTTTTTTAATTGCTTATGAAACACTCAATTCTCATTTAATTGACATGAAACCAACACCATTAAATTAAGTAAATGATTCCTATTTAGCTTTATTAACTTCCATGTATTTCATTGATGCTGATACTTCATAAACACTATAAACATGCTTTTAAATGATAATGTTGATTCATGTTAAGAATTCATATTTTTAACTGCTTATGAAACAATCAATTCTCAATTAATTCTCCACCGATTTTACATATTTAACTGAAAACATTTTTTTCAGATTGCAGTGCAGCAGTTCACTCAAGGCTTGCTGAGACAGGAATTTGCATTCATACCACTTTGGGAAAGTGTCAACATCTTATTTTAAAAATACAATAGAAGATATCGATAATAATATTGGATTAATGCAATGTGTGTGTAATGGTTATTGATCATATTTGATAGCAACTTAATATTAGTGAAACAAACAATTAGTATCATGAAACCAAGACCAATGAATTGAGTAAATGATTCTTATTTAGGATTATTAACTTCCAATTATTTCATTTAAGCTGATACCTCATAAACACTATAAAACATGTTTTTATATAATAATTTTAACGTATATTACAAATTCAAATTTTTTATGGCTTATGAAACACTCAATTCTCAATTGAGTATCTTGAAACTTTGACCACTAAAAAGAGAAAATGGATCTGAATTAGCATTAATTACTTTCATACATTACATTTAAGCCAATGTTTTATAAACTCTATAAAATATGTTTTTATATGATAGTTTTAATGTATATTACAAATTTAAATTTTTTATGGCTTATGAAACACTCAATTCTCAATTAATTGACATGAAACCAACACCATTGAATTAAGTAAATGATTCCTATTTAGCTTTATTAGCTTCCATGTATTTCATTGATGCTGATACTTCATAAACACTATAAAACATGTTTTTATATAATAATTTTAACGTATATTACAAATTCAAATTTTTTATGGCTTATGAAACACTCAATTCTCAATTGAGGATCTTGAAACTTTGACCACTAGAAAGAGAAAATGGATCTGATTTAGCATTAATTACTTTCATACATAACATTTAAGCCATTGTTTTATAAACTCTATAAAACATGTTTTTATATCATAAGTTTAACGTATATTACAAATTCAAATTTTTTATGGCTTATGAAACACTCAATTCTCAATTGAGTATCTTGAAACTTTGACCACTAGAAAGAGAAAATGGATCTGATTTAGCATTAATTACATTCATACATTACATTAAAGCCAATGTTTCATAAACACTATAAGACATGCTTTTATATGATAATTTTAACGTATATTACAAATTCAAATTTTTTATGGCTTATGAAACACTCAATTCTCAATTGAGGATCTTGAAACATTGACCACTAGAAACAGAAAATGGATCTGATTTAGCATTAATTACTTTCATACATAACATTTAAGCCATTGTTTCATAAACACTATAAAACATGTTTTTATATGTTAAATTTGGCGTATTTTACAAATTCATTTTTTTAATTGCTTATGAAACACTCAATTCTCATTTAATTGACATGAAACCAACACCATTGAATTAAGTAAATGATTCCTATTTAGCTTTATTAACTTCCATGTATTTCATTGATGCTGATACTTCATAAACACTATAAACATGCTTTTAAATGATAATGTTGATTCATGTTAAGAATTCATATTTTTAACTGCTTATGAAACAATCAATTCTCAATTAATTCTCCACCGATTTTACATATTTAACTGAAAACATTTTTTTCAGATTGCAGTGCAGCAGTTCACTCAAGGCTTGCTGAGACAGGAATTTGCATTCATACCACTTTGGGAAAGTGTCAACATCTTATTTTAAAAATACAATAGAAGATATCGATAATAATATTGGATTAATGCAATGTGTGTGTAATGGTTATTGATCATATTTGATAGCAACTTAATATTAGTGAAACAAACAATTAGTATCATGAAACCAAGACCAATGAATTGAGTAAATGATTCTTATTTAGGATTATTAACTTCCAATTATTTCATTTAAGCTGATACCTCATAAACACTATAAAACATGTTTTTATATAATAATTTTAACGTATATTACAAATTCAAATTTTTTATGGCTTATGAAACACTCAATTCTCAATTGAGTATCTTGAAACTTTGACCACTAAAAAGAGAAAATGGATCTGAATTAGCATTAATTACTTTCATACATTACATTTAAGCCAATGTTTTATAAACTCTATAAAATATGTTTTTATATGATAGTTTTAATGTATATTACAAATTTAAATTTTTTATGGCTTATGAAACACTCAATTCTCAATTAATTGACATGAAACCAACACCATTGAATTAAGTAAATGATTCCTATTTAGCTTTATTAGCTTCCATGTATTTCATTGATGCTGATACTTCATAAACACTATAAAACATGTTTTTATATAATAATTTTAACGTATATTACAAATTCAAATTTTTTATGGCTTATGAAACACTCAATTCTCAATTGAGGATCTTGAAACTTTGACCACTAGAAAGAGAAAATGGATCTGATTTAGCATTAATTACTTTCATACATAACATTTAAGCCATTATTTCATAAACTATATAAAACATGTTTTTATATGATTAATTTATTGTATATTACAAATTCAAATTTTTTATGGCTTATGAAACACTCAATACTCAATTGAGGATCTTGAAACTTTGACCACTAGAAAGAGAAAATGGATCTGATTTAGCATTAATTACTTTCATACATTACATTTAAGCCAATGTTTTATAAACTCTATAAAACATGTTTTTGTATAATAATTTTGACGTATATTATGAATTCCTATTTTAAATTTTTTATATAACAGTCAAGTCATATGTTAATCTCTTAAAACCCTGACCACTAGATAGAGAAAATGGATCTGATTTAGCATTAATTACATTCATACATTACATTAAAGCCAATGTCTCATAAACTCTATAAAACATGTTTTTTTATTATAATTTTGACGTATATTACAAATTCAAATTTTTTATGGCTAATGAAACACTCAATTCTCAATTGAGTATCTTAAAACTTTGACCAATAGAAAGAGAAAATGGATCTGATTTAGCATTAATTACTTTCATACATAACATTTAAGCCATTGTTTCATAAACTCTATAAAACATGTTTTTATATGATTAATTTAATGTATATTACAAATTCAAATTTTTTATGGCTTATGAAACACTCAATTCTCAATTGAGGATCTTGAAACATTGACCACTAGAAAGAGAAAATGGATCTGATTTAGCATTAATTACTTTCATACATAACATTTAAGCCATTGTTTCATAAACTATATAAAACATGTTTTTATATGATAATTTTGACGTATATTATGAATTCCTATTTTAAATTTTTTATAGAACAGTCAAGTCATATGTTAATCTCTTAAAACCCTGACCACTAGATAGAGAAAATGGATCTGATTTATCATTAATTACATTCATACATTACATTAAAGCCAATGTTTCATAAACTCTATAAAACATGTTTTTTTATTATAATTTTGACGTATATTACAAATTCAAATTTTTTATGGCTTATGAAACACTCAATTCTCAATTGAGTATCTTGAAACTTTGACCACTAGAAAGAGAAAATGGATCTGATTTAGCATTAATTACTTTCATACATAACATTTAAGCCATTGTTTCATAAACTATATAAAACATGTTTTTATATGATAATTTTGACGTATATTATGAATTCCTATTTTAAATTTTTTATACAACAGTCAAGTCATATGTTAATCTTAAAACCCTGACCACTAGATAGAGAAAATGGATCTGATTTATCATTAATTACATTCATACATTACATTAAAGCCAATGTTTCATAAACACTATAAGACATGCTTTTATATGATAATTTTAACGTATATTACTAATTCAAATTTTTTATGGCTTATGAAACACTCAATTCTCAATTGAGGATCTTGAAACTTTGACCACTAGAAAGAGAAAATGGATCTGATTTAGCATTAATTACTTTCATACATAACATTTAAGCCATTGTTTCATAAACTCTATAAAACATGTTTTTATATGATTAATTTAATGTATATTATGAATTCCTATTTTAAATTTTTTATACAACAGTCAAGTCATATGTTAATCTCTTAAAACCCTGACCACTAGATAGAGAAAATGGATCTGATTTATCATTAATTACATTCATACATTACATTAACGCCAATGTTTCATAAACACTATAAGACATGCTTTTATATGATAATTTTAACGTATATTACAAATTCAAATTTTTTATGGCTTATGAAACACTCAATTCTCAATTGAGGATCTTGAAACTTTGACCACTAGAAAGAGAAAATGGATCTGATTTAGCATTAATTACTTTCATACATAACATTTAAGCCATTGTTTCATAAACTCTATAAAACATGTTTTTATATGATTAATTTAATGTATATTATGAATTCCTATTTTAAATTTTTTATACAACAGTCAAGTCATATGTTAATCTCTTAAAACCCTGACCACTAGATAGAGAAAATGGATCTGATTTATCATTAATTACATTCATACATTACATTAAAGCCAATGTTTCATAAACACTATAAGACATGCTTTTATATGATAATTTTAACGTATATTACAAATTCAAATTTTTTATGGCTTATGAAACACTCAATTCTCAATTGAGGATCTTGAAACATTGACCACTAGAAACAGAAAATGGATCTGATTTAGCATTAATTACTTTCATACATAACATTTAAGCCATTGTTTCATAAACACTATAAAACATGTTTTTATATGTTAAATTTGGCGTATTTTACAAATTCATTTTTTTAATTGCTTATGAAACACTCAATTCTCATTTAATTGACATGAAACCAACACCATTGAATTAAGTAAATGATTCCTATTTAGCTTTATTAACTTCCATGTATTTCATTGATGCTGATACTTCATAAACACTATAAACATGCTTTTAAATGATAATGTTGATTCATGTTAAGAATTCATATTTTTAACTGCTTATGAAACAATCAATTCTCAATTAATTCTCCACCGATTTTACATATTTAACTGAAAACATTTTTTTCAGATTGCAGTGCAGCAGTTCACTCAAGGCTTGCTGAGACAGGAATTTGCATTCATACCACTTTGGGAAAGTGTCAACATCTTATTTTAAAAATACAATAGAAGATATCGATAATAATATTGGATTAATGCAATGTGTGTGTAATGGTTATTGATCATATTTGATAGCAACTTAATATTAGTGAAACAAACAATTAGTATCATGAAACCAAGACCAATGAATTGAGTAAATGATTCTTATTTAGGATTATTAACTTCCAATTATTTCATTTAAGCTGATACCTCATAAACACTATAAAACATGTTTTTATATAATAATTTTAACGTATATTACAAATTCAAATTTTTATGGCTTATGAAACACTCAATTCTCAATTGAGTATCTTGAAACTTTGACCACTAAAAGAGAAAATGGATCTGAATTAGCATTAATTACTTTCATACATTACATTTAAGCCAATGTTTTATAAACTCTATAAAATATGTTTTTATATGATAGTTTTAATGTATATTACAAATTTAAATTTTTTATGGCTTATGAAACACTCAATTCTCAATTAATTGACATGAAACCAACACCATTGAATTAAGTAAATGATTCCTATTTAGCTTTATTAGCTTCCATGTATTTCATTGATGCTGATACTTCATAAACACTATAAAACATGTTTTTATATAATAATTTTAACGTATATTACAAATTCAAATTTTTTATGGCTTATGAAACACTCAATTCTCAATTGAGGATCTTGAAACTTTGACCACTAGAAAGAGAAAATGGATCTGATTTAGCATTAATTACTTTCATACATAACATTTAAGCCATTGTTTCATAAACTCTATAAAACATGTTTTTATATCATAAGTTTAACGTATATTACAAATTCAAATTTTTATGGCTTATGAAACACTCAATTCTCAATTGAGTATCTTGAAACTTTGACCACTAGAAAGAGAAAATGGATCTGATTTAGCATTAATTACATTCATACATTACATTAAAGCCAATGTTTCATAAACACTATAAGACATGCTTTTATATGATAATTTTAACGTATATTACAAATTCAAATTTTTTATGGCTTATGAAACACTCAATTCTCAATTGAGGATCTTGAAACATTGACCACTAGAAACAGAAAATGGATCTGATTTAGCATTAATTACTTTCATACATAACATTTAAGCCATTGTTTCATAAACACTATAAAACATGTTTTTATATGTTAAATTTGGCGTATTTTACAAATTCATTTTTTTAATTGCTTATGAAACACTCAATTCTCATTTAATTGACATGAAACCAACACCATTGAATTAAGTAAATGATTCCTATTTAGCTTTATTAACTTCCATGTATTTCATTGATGCTGATACTTCATAAACACTATAAACATGCTTTTAAATGATAATGTTGATTCATGTTAAGAATTCATATTTTTAACTGCTTATGAAACAATCAATTCTCAATTAATTCTCCACCGATTTTACATATTTAACTGAAAACATTTTTTTCAGATTGCAGTGCAGCAGTTCACTCAAGGCTTGCTGAGACAGGAATTTGCATTCATACCACTTTGGGAAAGTGTCAACATCTTATTTTAAAAATACAATAGAAGATATCGATAATAATATTGGATTAATGCAATGTGTGTGTAATGGTTATTGATCATATTTGATAGCAACTTAATATTAGTGAAACAAACAATTAGTATCATGAAACCAAGACCAATGAATTGAGTAAATGATTCTTATTTAGGATTATTAACTTCCAATTATTTCATTTAAGCTGATACCTCATAAACACTATAAAACATGTTTTTATATAATAATTTTAACGTATATTACAAATTCAAATTTTTTATGGCTTATGAAACACTCAATTCTCAATTGAGTATCTTGAAACTTTGACCACTAAAAAGAGAAAATGGATCTGAATTAGCATTAATTACTTTCATACATTACATTTAAGCCAATGTTTTATAAACTCTATAAAATATGTTTTTATATGATAGTTTTAATGTATATTACAAATTTAAATTTTTTATGGCTTATGAAACACTCAATTCTCAATTAATTGACATGAAACCAACACCATTGAATTAAGTAAATGATTCCTATTTAGCTTTATTAGCTTCCATGTATTTCATTGATGCTGATACTTCATAAACACTATAAAACATGTTTTTATATAATAATTTTAACGTATATTACAAATTCAAATTTTTTATGGCTTATGAAACACTCAATTCTCAATTGAGGATCTTGAAACTTTGACCACTAGAAAGAGAAAATGGATCTGATTTAGCATTAATTACTTTCATACATAACATTTAAGCCATTGTTTCATAAACTCTATAAAACATGTTTTTATATCATAAGTTAACGTATATTACAAATTCAAATTTTTTATGGCTTATGAAACACTCAATTCTCAATTGAGTATCTTGAAACTTTGACCACTAGAAAGAGAAAATGGATCTGATTTAGCATTAATTACTTTCATACATTACATTTAAGCCAATGTTTATAAACTCTATAAAACATGTTTTTGTATAATAATTTTGACGTATATTATGAATTCCTATTTTAAATTTTTATAGAACAGTCAAGTCATATGTTAATCTCTTAAAACCCTGACCACTAGATAGAGAAAATGGATCTGATTTAGCATTAATTACATTCATACATTACATTAAAGCCAATGTCTCATAACTCTATAAAACATGTTTTTATATCATAAGTTTAACGTATATTACAAATTCAAATTTTTATGGCTTATGAAACACTCAATTCTCAATTGAGTATCTTGAAACTTTGACCACTAGAAAGAGAAAATGGATCTGATTTAGCATTAATTACTTTCATACATTACATTTAAGCCAATGTTTTATAAACTCTATAAAACATGTTTTTGTATAATAATTTTGACGTATATTATGAATTCCTATTTTAAATTTTTTATAGAACAGTCAAGTCATATGTTAATCTCTTAAACCCTGACCACTAGATAGAGAAAATGGATCTGATTTAGCATTAATTACATTCATACATTACATTAAAGCCAATGTTTCATAAACTCTATAAACATGTTTTTTTATTATAATTTTGACGTATATTACAAATTCAAATTTTTATGGCTTATGAAACACTCAATTCTCAATTGAGTATCTTGAAACTTTGACCACTAGAAAGAGAAAATGGATCTGATTTAGCATTAATTACTTTCATACATAACATTTAAGCCATTGTTTCATAAACTATATAAAACATGTTTTTATATGATTAATTTATTGTATATACAAATTCAAATTTTTATGGCTTATGAAACACTCAATACTCAATTGAGGATCTTGAAACATTGACCACTAGAAACAGAAAATGGATCTGATTTAGCATTAATTACTTTCATACATAACATTTAAGCCATTGTTTCATAAACTCTATAAAAACATGTTTTTATATGATAATTTTGACGTATATTATGAATTCCTATTTTAAATTTTTTATACAACAGTCAAGTCATATGTTAATCTCAAAACCTGACCACTAGATAGAGAAAATGGATCTGATTTATCATTAATTACATTCATACATTACATTAAAGCCAATGTTTCATAAACACTATAAGACATGCTTTTATATGATAATTTTAACGTATATTACAAATTCAAATTTTTATGGCTTATGAAACACTCAATCTCAATTGAGGATCTTGAAACATTGACCACTAGAAACAGAAAATGGATCTGATGAGCATTAATTACTTCATACATAACATTTAAGCCATTGTTTCATAAACACTATAAAACATGTTTTTATATGTAAATTTGGCGTATTTTACAAATTCATTTTTTTAATTGCTTATAAAATACTCAATTCTATGTTAGTATCTTGAACCTTCACCACTAGAAAGAGAATATGTTTCTTATTTAGCATTAATTACTTTCATACATTACATTTAAGCCAATGTTTCATAAACTCTATAAAACATGTTTTATATGGTAAATTTGACGTATTTTACAAATTCATGTTTTTAATTGCTATGAAACACTCAATTCTCATTAATTGACATGAAACCAACACCATTGAATTAAGTAAATGATTCCTATTTAGCTTTATTAACTTCCATGTATTTCATTGATGTGATACTTCATAAACAATATAAACATGCTTTTAAATGATAATGTTGATTCATGTTAAGAATTCATATTTTTAACTGCTTATGAAACAATCAATTCTCAATTAATTCTCCACCGATTTTACATATTTAACTGAAAACATTTGTTTCAGATTGCAGTGCAGCAGTTCACTCAAGGCTTGCTGAGACAGGAATTTGCATTCATACCACTTTGGGAAAGTGTCAACATCTTATTTTAAAAATACAATAGAAGATATCGATAATAATATTGGATTAATGCAATGTGTGTGTAATGGTTATTGATCATATTTGATAGCAACTTAATATTAGTGAAACAAACAATTAGTATCATGAAACCAAGACCAATGAATTGAGTAAATGATTCTTATTTAGGATTATTAACTTCCAATTATTTCATTTAATCTGATACCTCATAAACACTATAAAACATGTTTTTATATAATAATTTTAACGTATATTACAAATTCAAATTTTTTATGGCTTATGAAACACTCAATTCTCAATTGAGTATCTTGAAACTTGACCACTAAAAAGAGAAAATGGATCTGATTTAGCATTATTACTTTCATACATTACATTTAAGCCATTGTTTCATAAACTCTATAAAACATGTTTTATATGATTAATTTAATGTATATTACAATTCAAATTTTTTATGGCTTATGAAACACTCAATACTCAATTGAGGATCTTGAAACATTGACCACTAGAAACAGAAAATGGATCTGATTTAGCATTAATTACTTTCATATATAACATTTAAGCCATTGTTTCATAAACTCTATAAAACATGTTTTTATATGATAATTTAACGTATATTACAAATTCAAATTTTTTATGGCTTATGAAACACTCAATTCTCAATTGAGGATCTTGAAACTTGACCACTAGAAAGAGAAAATGGATCTGATTTAGCATTAATTACTTTCATACATAACATTTAAGCCATTGTTTCATAAACTCTATAAAACATGTTTTTATATGATAATTTAACGTATATTACAAATTCATTTTTTT